>NC_091285.1:85725515-86025515 GCF_032444005.1 Ranitomeya imitator
ATATATATATATATATACACACTGCACAGTACCACTCCTCCTGTCCTGTATATATATACACTGCACAGTACCACTCCTCCTGTCCTGTATATATACACTGCACAGTACCCCTCCTCCTGTCCTGTATATATATATATAGATACACTGCACAGTACCACTCCTCCTGTCCTGTATATATATATATACACTGCACAGTACCACTCCTCCTGTCCTGTATATATACACTGCACAGTACCACTCCTCCTGTCCTGTATATATACACTGCACAGTACCCCTCCTCCTGTCCTGTATATATACACTGCACAGTACCCCTCCTCCTGTCCTGTATATATATATACTAGATTGTGGCCTGATTCTAACGCATCGGGTATTCTAGAATATGCATGTCCCCGTAGTATATGGACAATGATGATTCCAGAATTCGCGGCAGACTGTGCCAGTCGCTGATTGGTCGAGGCAACCTTTATGACATCATCGTCGCCATGGCAACCATTATGACATCTACGTCGATACTGTGCCCGTTGCTGATTGGTCGAGGCCTGGTGGCCTCGACCAATCAGACGCGGGATGTCTACGTCCTTTATGACATCATCGTCGCTGTGCCCGTCGCTGATTGGTCGAGGCCTGGCAGCCTGATTCTAACGCATCGGGTATTCTAGAATATGCATGTCCCTGTAGTATATGGACAATGATGATTCCAGAATTCGCGGCAGACCGTGCCCGTCGCTGATTGGTCGAGGCAACCTTTATGACATCATCGTCGCCATGGCAACCATTATGACATCTACCTCGATACTGTGCCCGTCGCTGAATCAGAAACGTGAGATGTCTACGTCCTTTATGACATCATCGTCGCTGTGCCCGTTGCTGATTGGTCGAGGCCTGGCGGCCTCGACCAATCAGAGACGCGGGATTTCTACGTCGATGCTGTGCCGGTCTCTGATTGGTCGAGGCCTGGCGGCCTCGACCAATCAGAGAGCCGGGATTTCCAGGACAGACAGACAGACAGACAGAAAGACAGACAGAAAGACAGACAGACAGACGGAAAAACCCTTAGACAATTATATATATAGATACACTGCACAGTACCACTCCTCCTGTCCTGTATATATACACTGCACAGTACCCCTCCTCCTGTCCTGTATATATACACTGCACAGAACTACTACTCCTGTCCTCGAAGAAGTGACATTTGGAAAGGTCAATATTGGTTTATTATTTTCAGTATTCCTATGGAAAAATAAAAAAAATATTGGAAAACTCATTTAAATGGATTATCCCAAGAAATCACCTATCCCAAATCTTTCCAATCGCTGGGATCCAACCGCTGGGACCCTCATAATCCACAGAGCTGGAGCTCTAAAGAGCACCATGTAAATAACTGTGGTCGATCATGCGTACTGCGGCACCATTCACATGGGGCTCTTCAAATAATGCCTTGTGGGGGGAGGGGGGGGTCAGTATGTGGGCTGGTGGGGTATGTGTGGCAGGGCTGCTTTTTTGTCCCAGTCCAACCCTGCATGTCCTGTGGTCTGATGAAACTAAAATGGCATAATGACCTTTGTTACGTTTTGGAGGACAAAGGGAGAAGCTTGGAAGCCCTAGAACACCATCTCAACTGTGAAACATGGGGGTGGCAGCATCATGTTGTGGGGTTGTTTTGTTGCAGGAGGGACTGGTGCACTTCACAAAATAGATGGCATCATAAGATTATGTGGCAATGGGTCATTATACTAGGATGTACACAGAATATACTATTAATTCAAGTGGCACATAATGTGGCATCATTAATGCAAGGAGGCAAAAAAAAAGGGCATTATTAACCACTAGATGGTGGCACGATTCTAACGCATCGGGTATTCTAGAATATTTAAATCCCACGCCAATATCGCTGATTGGTCGCAGCCAGCCGGGCGTGACCAATCAGCGAAGCAGGGTTTAAATCTTGGTTATTTTCTTGCTGAAGGGGGCAAGTTCACCTTTCAAATGGTGTATCATTTGTGTGTGTGGGTGCAGTATGAACGGAGATACAAAGTAATCACCGAAAAGTGTTTAGAAATAATATATAAGGATTGCAGTGTATTGTGTGGACCTTTGGCTTCTCTCTGGAGCACATCGGAAGAATAAGCGCTGTCTTGGGCCACATAGACTGCGTGCAGAATTATTAGGCAAGTTGTATTTTAGAGGATTATTTTTATTATTGATCAACAACTGTGTTCTCAATCAACCCAAAAGACTCATATATATCAAAGCTTAATATTTTTGGAAGTTGGAATGGGTTTTTTTTTTAGATTTGGCTATCTTAGGTGGATATCTGTTTGTGCAGGTAACTATTACTGTGCAGAAGTATTAGGCAACTTAATAAAAACCAAATATATCCCCATCTCACTTGTTTATTTTCACCAGGTAAACCAATAAAACTGCACAAAGTTTAGAAATAAACATTTGACATGCAAAAACAAAACCCCAAAAAAATTAGTGAGCAATATAGCCTCCTTTCTTTATGATGACATTCAACAGCCTTCCATCCATAGATTCTGTCAGTTACTTGATCTGTTTACGATCAACATTGCGTGCAGCAGCCACCACAGCCTCCCAGACACTGTTCCGAGAGGTGTACTGTTTTCACTCCCTGTAGATCTCACATTTTATGAGGGACCACAGGTTCTCTATGGGGTTCAGATCAGGTGAACAAGGGGGCCCATGTCATTATTTTTTCTTCTTTGAGACCTTTACTGGCCAGCCACGCTGTGGAGTAGTTGGAGGCATGTGATGGAGCATTGTCCTGCATGAAAATCATGTTTTTCTTGAACGATACCGACTTCTTCCTGTACCACTGCTTGAAGGAGTTGTCTTCCAGAAACTGGCAGTAGGTCTGGGAGTTGAGCTTCACTCCATCCTCAACCCGAAAAGGTCCCACAAGTTTATCTTTGATGATACCAGCCCCTACCAGTACCCCACCACCACCTTGCTGGCGTATTGAGTCGGAGTGGAGCTCTCTGCCCTTTACTGATCCAGCCTCTGGCCCATCAAGAGTCACTCTCAATTCATCAGTCCATAAAACCTTCAAAAAGTCAGTCTTAAGATATTTCTTGGCCCAGTCTTGATGCTTTATCTCATGTTTCTTGTTCAAAGGTGGTCGTGTTTCAGCCTTCCTTACCTTGGCCATGTCCCTGAGTATCGCACACCTTGTGCTTTTTGATACTCCAGTAACGTTACAGCTCTGAAATATGGCAAAACTGGTGGCAAATGGCATCTTGGCAGCTTCATGCTTGATTTTCCTCAATTCATGGGAAGTTATTTTGCGCCTTTTTTGCCCAACACGCTTCTTGCGACCCTGTTGGCTATTTGCCATGAAACGCTTGATTGTTCGGTGATCACGCTTCAAAAGTTTGGCAATTTCAAGACTACTGCATCCCTCTGCAAGACATCTCACAATTTTGGACTTTTCAGAGCCCGTCACATCGCTCTACTGACCCATTTTGCCAAAGGAAAGGAAGTTGCCTAATAATTAAGCACACCTTATATAGAGTGTTGATGTCATTAGACAACACCCCTCCTCATTACAGAGATGCACATCACCTGATTTACTTAATTGATAGTTGGCTCTCAAGCCTGAACAGCTTGGAGCAGGACAACATGTATAAAAAGTATCATGTGATCCAAAATACAACTTGCCTAATAATTCTGCACACAGTGTATTATATACACAAACACTAACGAAAGCTAATAAGCATAAGAAAGGTCAGTGCATAATTTTTTAAATCCGCCACTAAAGCCACCACATAGGCAAAAAATCTTAACATAATATACGTAATTATACAGACGTCCGTTTGAAGAGACTTAAAATCGGCGAGAATGATCACTAATCTAGAGAATATACATATCTAAGTAATCAAATGCTACACTGATGAGGGGCATAACTAGGAGGGATGAAGGCAGGGTGTTTGCCTCGGAAAAGCCAGCAGTTGGCTACCGCTGAGCCAACCTGTTTCAATGGCAGTGGCATTCTGCCAATCCACAGGAGTGTAATTTGGCCATTCTACAAGTTGCCTGTTAAATTCACAGCCGACTTTGATACTATCAAAATCTGGCTGCCTGTACTCAATTGTAATTGTGTCTTTCAGGCGATGGGAGAGATTGGTGGAAACAACCTTGCAAAAATTGGAAAAAAAAATTAAGCTGTAGGGAAAAAAAAAAAGGTAAAATAATCTGCAGATATTACTTTTTTTTAAGGGGATAATATTCCCAATTATTAAACAATGGTGTAAATATGCTCAGTTATGGGGTCAATTCTCCATCATTTTTACTGTCAAAGTGGCACTGCTATACAGGGAGCTGCTCCGTTCACATACATAGGGCTGTTTTGCACTTCCCTACACTGCAGATAGATGGCAGTGCTGCTGTGGAGGGGAAAAAAATAGAATTATTCTTACCGTTAATTCGGTTTCTAGGAACCTTCCACGACAGCCACTTCGGAGGTTGTCTTCCCCGCCCTAATAGGGGACAGGAACACAAGAGGTTAAATACCCCTCCCCTTCCTGCACCGCCAGTGTTTTCCTGGACACAGTAGCATGTATAATTACCACAAAAGTGCAGGAATCATCCAATAAGAATATCAGGTAGGGAGGGAAATTAGTGCTGTCGTGGAAGGTTCCTAGAAACCGAATTAACGGTAAGAATAATTCTATTTTCTCTAGTCACCTTCCACGACAGCCACTTCGGAGTAGTACCAACAGCTAATTTCTCTAGGGAGGGCCTACAGCCTGCAGAACACGTCTGCCAAACGTTAAATCCCTATTGAAATTTAGCCAGTAATTTCTGGTGAACGTATGGATGGACGACCAGGTGGCGGCTCTGCATATCTGCTCTGATGAGGCATTTCCCCCTCTCTGCCCATGATGTTGCCATTGCTCGGGTAGAGTGTGCTTTCAGAGAGGCAGGTGGATCCAGTCCCTGCGATGAATAAGCTAAGCAAATAGACTGTTTGATCCAGTTTGCGATGGTGTTTTTTGCCGCCTTCTTTCCCTTGTTTCGTCCAGAGAACTGAATGAATAAATTTTGATCAATTCGCCAGGCTTCAGTTTGTTGTAAGTAAAATAAGACCACCCTGCGAACATCCAAGGTGTGGAAGGTCTGTTCTTTAGGGTTGGAGGGGTTTGGGCAAAAAGAAGGAAGTAGAATGTCCTGATCTCTGTGGAAATTTGAGACCACCTTGGGTAAAAAGGACCGGTCTAGTTTTAGTACAATGCTATCCGCAGTGACCGTTAGATAGGGTTCCTGTATTGACAGGGCCTGTAATTCAACGACACGTCTAGCCGTAGTGATTGCGACTAGAAAGACTGTTTTCCAAGTTAAGTTTTTTATGGATATAGCATCCAGGGGTTCGAATGGATCTTGGGTTAGTGCGTTAAGTACAGTATTGAGGTCCCAGGAGGGTACCCTATTACGGAGTGTAGGACGAATTCTGGATGCGGCTGTCATAAATCGCTTGATCCAGCGGTGATTGGCTAAATTTGAGTCAAAAAAGCTACTAAGGGCCGATACTTGCACTTTGAGTGTGCTAGGGGTAAGGCCTATATCCAAGCCCTTCTGTAAAAATTGTAAGATCCTCGCTATATCAGGATTGAAGGGGTCTGGAACTTCTGGGAAGCACCAGGATGTAAATTTTTTCCAGACCTTAGTGTAGATGGCATTGGTTACTGCCTTTCTGCTTTTTTGAAGGGTCTGAATTACGTCATCTGAGAGTCCTTTAGCTTTTAAGATTGTGGCTTCAGTAGCCATGCAGCCAAGTTCAATCTGTTTAGGTCCGGATGTAGTAAGGTACCCTGGTGTAGGAGATCGGTCTTTTGAGGTAGAAGGCAGGGACCTTCCAGGGCCATATCTAATAGGGCGCCGTACCAACTCCTCCCGGGCCACAGTGGGGCAATCAAGATTGTGGTCACTTCGTCTGTCCTGATTTTTTGCAGAGTTTTCGCCAGCATGGGAATGGGAGGAAAGGCATATGCAAGGTTGAATCTCCACTGGTGTGAAAAGGCATCTATTCCCTGCGCTTTGTCTTTGTGATGAAGGGAGAAAAATGTTTCTACCTTCACATTTTGCCTGTTGGCATATAAATCCACCTCTGGAGTACCCCATTTTTCGGTTAGGGACTGAAACACTGCTTGGTCTAGGGACCACTCTCCCGGATGAACGTCTTTCCTGCTGAGGAAATCCGCCTGAGTGTTGTCCAATCCCCTCAGATGTACTGCTGTGACCGATAGAAGGTTCTTCTCTGCCCAGAAAAATATTCTTGCAGCCACTTCTTTTAGAGAGGCATACTTCGTCCCCCCCTGGTGTCGTAGATAGGCTACTGTGGTCATATTGTCCGAGTAAATACGAACGTGATGATTTTTGATCAGTGCAGATGATGCCTTTAGGGCCTCCTCCACAGCTTTCAACTCTCTTAGATTCGAGGAGCTGCTGCTGATGTTCGATGTCCATTGTCCCTGAAAGTGGAAACCCTCTACCACCGCACCCCAGCCTCTTTTGCTGGCATTTGAGCGGTGTTTTTAGGGGAAGGTGGTCCCAGCTGACCTCTCTCTGGAGATTTTGGTAATCTAGCCACCATTTTAGTGCTGATTTCACATGGCCAGGGAGAAGAATCTTCTGATTCAATGGAGTCTGTCATCTCCTGGAATGTAGGAGAACATAAGTCTGGAGAGTTCGTGTGTGAGCCTGGGCCCAGGAAACCGACTGTATACATGCAGTCAGGGACCCTAGTACAGACATCGATTCTCTGAGGGTCGGTGCACGCTGGCCTCTGAACTTGGTTATCTTGCGGTCAAGGTTGATTTGATGATCTTTGGGTAGAAAAGATGTTCTTACATCCGAGTCCAGTAGCACCCCCAGAAATTTCCTTCTTGTGGAGGGATGGACCTCCGATTTCTCCAGATTTGGGATCCAACCCAGGGTTTGTAATACCTCTAGGGACTTTGATACGTCTGTTTCCAGACGGGAGGCAGATGGAGCCATGATAAGCAGGTCGTCTAGATACGGGACTATGCATATTCCCTGTTGACGGATGAAGATTATTGCTTCCGCCATAATCTTTGTGAAAACCCGTGGGGAGATGCAGAAGGGGAGAACATTGCACTGAAAATGTTTGATTTGGTGACCCTTGGAGACTGCGAACCTGAGGAATTTCCTGTGCTCTGGATGGATTGGCACATGGTAATACGCATCCCTCAGGTCCACAGTCGCCATCATCCAATTTTGACCGATGAGGGGGATTACTGATTTGACTGTCTCCATTTTGAATCTCCTGTATCGGACTGATTCGTTTAAGGGTTTCAAATTTATGATAATTCTGTTCTTCCCCGACGGCTTGGTTATTAGAAAAAGGCGTGAATAATGACCACGTCCTTCCTCTAACTTCGGCACCTGAGAAATCACATTTGATTGCATTAGTTTTTGTAGATCTTGTAACAAGGAGTTTTGGAGATCTGGGTTTTGAAGGGAGGTTATCTTTAAGCATTGTGGGGGTGGTCTCACGAATTCTATTTTTAATCCTTCTTGAATGGTACGAAGGACCCACTGATTTGTGGAGATGTTTTGCCACTCGGTGAAAAATCGTGAGAGTCGACCCCCGACCGGAGTACAGTCATTGTTTATCTGGGGTTTGCTGGGCCTGAGGGGCCAGGATATTTTTTCCCCTGCCTCCCTTAGGATAACTCCACCTTCCCGTTTTGCCTTTTCCTCTCTGTGAGGTTTGATCACGGGAGGGACGAAAAAAGCGTTTTTTGGGGATCTTCTGCTCAGGGAGAGATTTCTTTTTATCTGCCGCCTTATCCAAAATATCGTCCAGAACGGGTCCAAATACATTATGACCCTGAAAGGGTATGCTACATAATTTGGACTTGGAGACAAAATCGCCTCCCCAGGATTTTATCCAGAGTGCTCTCCTGGACGAGTTAGAGAGAACGGCAGCTTTCGCGGCTACTCGAACCGAATCAGCAGACGCATCGGCTAGGAACCCCGTAGCTTTCTGTAGTAAGGGTAGGGAGTCTAAAATCTCCTCTCTTGGGGTGCCTTGAGTCAAGTGATCCTCAAGTTTGCGTAACCAGATAAATAGAGATCTGGCCACGCAAGTAGAGGCTATATTAGATTTCAGCAGATTTGTGGAGGTGTCCCAGGACTTTTTTAATAAACTCTCTATTTTACGATCCATCGGATCCTTGAGTTGCGAAGAGTCCTCAAAAGGGAGGGCAGTTTTTTTAGTTACCCTAGACACCTGAACATCTACTTTCGGGGTCTCCCATAAGGAGTTATCCCCATCCAATGGGTACCGGTTTTTTAGTTCCGATGGTACCGTCAGACCTTTTTCAGGGAGGTCCCATTCATGCAGAATTAGATCTCGTAAATTCTTATGCACTGGAAACCCTTTTTGGTCTTTGGGTTTCAGACCCTTAAACATCTCATCATGTACTGTGAGTGTAACTTCTTCATCCTCTACCCCCATGGTGCTTCTTACTAAACTGATTAGTTCACTCATGTCCTCAGAACTAAAATAATATTTTTTGTTTTCTGATTTACAGGTGGGGGTAGAAGTGGAGCCTCCGTTTTCCCAGTTATCCTCTGAACCTGAGGACTGGATTTCTCCCGAGTCCGGGTCGGACTCTACTGGGGCTTTTTTCCTCTTTTTTGGAGGGGGTGGCTGAGGCACCGACATCTGTGAGAAGGTAGCCATAGAAGAATGGACCTCATCTTTAATGAGGGATCTAATGCTATCCAACAGCGAGGGTTGTTCGGCGCGTAGGACCTCATCCGTACAGGATTGGCAGAGCTTTTTCCCGTATGTTGATGGGAGTTTGGCCGTACACACTTTGCATTTGCGGCTTGACCTTTTAGGGTCGGAAACCTTTTCTCCCTAAGAGAGAGAGAGAGAGAGGGTTTGCTAAGCCACTTAGAGGTATACATCTATATATACATATATACATGAAAGTACACATGTATATAGGGGATAGCTGGGCCCAACACCTGCTACTTACTTTGGTAGGAGGGGGAACGCTGGCATCTGCAGATGCAGAGCAAGGGGGTCTGTCACTGTCCATGTCCGTCAGGCTTGCTAACAGTCAGACAGCTTACCTTGCTACCCGGATCTTTTTATAAGGATCGGTGGTCCCAGCGTGTAGTGCTCCTCCCCCCACGTGTGGCCCGATTGGGGTAGGTCCTGGAACGCCCCCGAAACGCTGTTTGTATGGCGTGCTTCAGCTGCTGGACGCCATTGCCGGCCGGTGTGCGCTCCATGGAACGCTCCTGATTGAACCGGAAGTGACGCGCGTTAACCCGGAAGTCATCAGGCCTCCGGCCCAGCCCAGGACGCGCGCCACCTCCAGCGCTGCAGCTATGTGGAGGAGGGAACCGGGGGGCTGCAGGAGGCCCCCGGCAAGCACATCACCGCCCCGCATTACTCCCGAAGGGAGCGCCGGAGGGGCGGGAAGGTCCCGAGTCCCTCTGAAGAGAGGAGACGGGAGCAGCGTTATCGAGGAGGGAAGCCCGACCTTCATGCCGCCCGGCTTTCCCGGTAAGTGGAGCTCCGTCGCCGGCCACGGCAGCCCCTTCGGAAACTCTTCATGCCCCATAGGGGACAGGAAAACACTGGCAGTGCAGGAAGGGGAGGGGTATTTAACCTCTTGTGTTCCTGTCCCCTATTAGGGCGGGGAAGACAACCTCTGAAGTGGCTGTCGTGGAAGGTGACTAGAGAAAATGCTGCTGCCCCTGTTCTTCTGCAAGGTCTTGACAATCAGACTCCTTCTGATCAGTAAGTAAAATACCATTATGCTTAATATTAGGGGATCTCCTTTAGGCTGGAGTCACACACAACGTATAAAGAAAATTGGCCCATTTTACACGGACAAGAATCTCAGAAATGTTCCCTGAACAGTGATCCGTATGTTGTCGTCCTTGTGCATTGCGAAGATGCGATTTTCTCGCATGTAAGCATCCGTGTGACATCCGTATGGCGAGATTTTCTCGCCGGCTTGCAAAATGGACGTATAATGGATCAATTATCAAGCTCAAATATTCATGAAAACATATATAGAGTATGTGTAAATATATATATTATATATCAGTGAGACACATACCTCTCTGTGTTCATCTCATTAAGTACATTTACATTTGACGAGCTTGATTTTCCTGAAATTGCCTGCTCGCCCGACAACCAAAAATTTGCACGGGCCAACTAGTAAATACATAAACAAAGATAAATATAAACAAATATAAATACATAAACAAATATAAAAATAAATATAAACAAACAGAATATAAATATTAAATATAAATAAAATATAAACAAATATAAATTCATAAATAGAAAGAAATATAAATAAAACATAAGATAAATATACATAAATAAAATATAAATAAATCCTGGTACAAAAATTTAGCAGTTCTTTGATAGCTTGTGTCCCACTGGAAATACAGTCCTAAGAGTTGGGGAACATTGCCTGAGCAGAAGGAATCTACTGTTTTTCCAGGATAAACTTGTATGCAGCTTGATTCATACGTCCTTCGCAAATATTAACCTGCCCAATTCCAGCCTTGCTGAAGTATGCCCAGATCATCACGGATCTTCCACCATATTTCACGGTAGGTGCAAGACACTGTGGCTTGTACGCCTCTCCAGGTCTCTGTCTAACCATTAGACTACCAGGTGTTGGGCAAAGCTGAAAATTAGACTCATCAGAGAAGATTACCTTATTCCAGTCGTCTATGGTCCATTCCTTATGTTTTTTGGCAAATTTCAGCCTGGCTCTCCTTTGCTGCTCATTGATGAAAGGTTTTTTTCTAGGTTTACATGACTTGAGCCCTGCCTCTAGGAGCCTATTACAAACTGTTCTTGCCATGCACTTCACCCCAGATGCCATTCCTTTTGTAGGTCACTTGATGTCATTCTGAGTGACATTTGAATAAGATGGCGTCATCCCGGTCAATGGAGAGTCGTTTTCGCCTTCTGCCGGTCTGTAGCTTTGTTGTCCCCAATGTCTGCTGCTTGACCTTGTTGTAAGGGGCTGCCGTCTTAGCAATGTTAAGGTTGGAGGCAACATGACGCTCACTGTGTCCCTCTGATAGTAAAGCCAGAATTGAGCCCTTCTATTCCTCACTCAAGACTTCTTTTCTACTCCTTTGGCATGGCTAAAAGTTATTTTTTCCTTCCCGTTACTTTTGGGATATTACTAGCACTTGTTTTGCCATCCAGCCGCCTGTCCTATTGCAAGAGGATTGTGAACACCACAACAGAGTTTTTTTTATACTTTTCTTCATTAACTAAGATTTGGTTCAGGTGATCACCTAATCAGAAACACATTAAAGGGACACTGTCACCTGAATTTGGAGGGAACAATCTTCAGCCATGGAGGCGGGGTTTTTGATTCACCCTTTCCTTACCCGCTGGCTGCATGCTGGCTGCAAAATTGGATTGAAGTTCATTCTCTGTCCTCCATAGTACACGCCTGCGCTGTGCAAGATTGCCTTGTGCTGGCATGTACTACGGAGGACAGAGAATGAACTTCAATCCAATTTTGCAGCCAGCATGCAGCCAGCGGGTAAGGAAAGGGTGAATCAAAAACCCCAAAACCCCGCCTCCATGGCTGAAGATTGTTCCCTCCAAATTCAGGTGACAATGTCCCTTTAAGTAGAATGAGGTGTACTCTAGTTGTAATTCAACTGACACTGGAATGGAATGGCTGTCAGACATGTAGAGATGCTGATTTTTATAAAACTGTCCAGACAGTGGTCTCTTAATTTTTGCCAGAGCTGTGTGCGTGTATAATATATTGTATATATATATACACACACACACACACATATACATACATACACACACAGACCAAATATATGTATATATACATACACACAGACCAAAAGTTTGGACACCTCATTTAAAGATTTTTCTGTATTTCCAGGACTATGAAAATTGTACATTCACACTGAAGGCATCAAAACTATGAATTAACACATGTGGAATTATATACTTAAGAAAAAAGTGTGAAACAACTGAAATTATGTCTTTTATTCTAGGTTCTTCAAAGTAGCCACCTTTTGCTTTGATGACTGCTTTGCACACTCTTGGCATTCTCTTGACGAGCTTCAAGAGGTAGTCTCTTGGAATGGTCTTCGAACAATCTTCAAGGAGTTCCCAGAGATGCTTAGCACTTGTTGGCCGTAGCACCCCATCACTCTCCTTCTTGGTCAAATAGCCCTTACACAGCCTGGAGAAGTGTTTGGGGTCACTGTCATGTTGAAAAATAAATGATGGTCCAACTAAACGCCAACCAGATGGAATAGCATGCGCTGCAAGATGCTGTGGTAACCATGCTGGTTCAGTATGCCTTCAATTTTGAATAAATCCCCAACAGTGTCACCAGCAAAGCACCCCCACACCACACCTCCTCCTCCATGCTTCACGGTGGGAACAGACGTAGAGTCCATCCGTTCACCTTTTCTGCGTCGCACAAAGACACGGTGGTTGGAACCAAAGATCTCTAATTTGGACTCATCAGACCAAAGCATAGATTTCCACTGGTCTAATGTCCATTCCTTGTGTTGTTTAGCCCAAACAAGTCTCTTCTGCTTGTTGTCTGCCCTTAGCAGTGGTTTCCTAGCAGCTATTTTACCATCAAGGCCTGCTGCACAAAGTCTCCTCTTATGGCCTCTTTTCCATTTGCGAGAAACACGTCCATGTCTCGCATGTGAAAACCAAGCTGTGGCACCGCACTCCAGAGCGGAGCATGCAGCTCCATGTGTTGCTTTGCGGCCGCACGCTCCGCTCCCAAGTGCCGGCGCCACAGCTTGGTTTTCACTTGCGAGACACGGACGTCTTTCTCGCAAATGGAAGAGAGGCCTAACAGTTGTTGTATAGATGCGTCTGCTGCTAGAACTGTGTGTGGCATTGACCTGGTCTCTAATCTGAGCTGCTGTTAACCTGTGATTTCTGAGGCTGGTGTCTCGGATAAAATTATCCTCAGAAGCAGAGGTGACTCTTGGTCTTCCTTTCCAGTGGCGGTCCTCATGTGAGCCAGTTTTTTTGTAGTGCTTGATGGTTTTTGCCACTGCACTTGGGGACACTTTCAAAGTTTTCCCAATTTTTCGGACTGACTAACCTTCATTTCTTAAAGTAATGATGGCCACTCGTTTTTCTTTACTTAGGATTTGTATTATGGCAAGAAAAAAGCAGCTAACAGTCTATTCAGTAGGACTATCAGCTGTGTATCCACCAGACGTCTGCACAACACAACTGATGGTCCCAACCCCATTTATAAGGCAAGAAATCTCACTTATTAAACCTTACAGGGCACACCTGTGAAGTGAAAACCATTCCCGGTGACTACCTCTTGAAGCTCATCAAGAGAATGCCAAGGGTGTGAAAAGCAGTCATCAAAGCAAAAGGTGGCTACTTTGAAGAGCCTAGAATAAAAGACATAATTTCAGTTGTTTCACACGTTTTTATTAAGTATATAATTCCACATGTGTAAATTCATAGTTTTGATGCCTTCAGTGTCAATGTACAATTTTCATTATGAAAATACAGAAAAATCTTTAAATGAGGTGTGTCCAAACTTTTGGTCTGTACTGTGTATAAATGTGTATATATATATATATATATATATATATATATATATATATATATATATATTTATTTAGAGATGGGCAGACCCTAATAAAGGAAAATTGGCACGAATATGGATATGATTGAAAAATAAAAAGTAGAGAATATGCAATATTCCTCAAATGAAAAGAAAGAGTAATGAAATGAAAACAGATTGGGGAATTGTGGACAATTACTATGTAAAAAAAAACACAATCGAGCCAACAAATTTCAAATTCACACATAAAAGTGCATGTACAAAGATTATGACAAAAAAAAAATCTGGATAAACTCGAAATGTGAATAATTAAAATGTGAATATATTAGATTATCAATAGAATTCATGACCACATTCAAAGTGCAGAGAGGAGGACAAGAGGAATAAAATATGGGGGTAATGTACCTTTAAGGGTCACTGAGCCCTAATACCACGCACACCACAATGCGCATTTTGGAAAGACTTCCCCCTCTCATCATTTGCATATCATTAACAAACCTACCAATCCTGTGATTTCTGTAATTCCACGACTTCTCCTTTTTGGTGTTGCAATTTCATTGTTGAGCAAAGTATAAAAACATTTATCCCATTAGGTAAATGCCAAAATTGAAATAAAAATCTAATTTTTTAGGAACTATTACTGTTACAGATTTCATTCTGCAGTAAAACTGAATCTCCTGGTTCAGCAATAGCAAATTTGCACAGATGTTTTTATTTATTTAAAGGGAATGTCACATTTTAAGGTCCACTTCCGTCTGTTTGTCTATCGGTCACGGAAATCCTGCGTCGCTGATTGGTTGCGGACGGCTGGGCGCGACCAATCAGCGACAGGCACAGTCCGGCAGTGAATTGGCCCCTCCCTACTCCCCTCCAGTCAGTGCCCCCTCCATACTCCCCTACCGTCAGCGCCCACATAGCGTTAGCAGTCCGTTAATCGGACTGCGTTACACAGCGGCATAACGCGGTCCGCCAACGCTGCCATTACCCGTGTGACCAACTTTTTACTATTGATGCTGCCTATGCAGCGTCAATAGTAAAAACATGTTAAAAATAATTTTAAAAAAGTCATTATATTCTCACCTTCCGCCATCCACGGCAGCCTTTCCTGCTCCTCACGACGCTCCGGTCCCAAGAATGCATTGCGGCAATGACTCCAGATGACGTAGCGGTCTCGCGAGACCGCTACATCATCACATGTTATTGCTGCAATGCAATACTGGGAACGGAGGAGCATTGCTAAAGGCCTGGGTTGGATCCAGGGGCCCCCGGAAGGTGAATATATAACTATTTTGTATTTTAATTCTTTTTTTTAACAGGGATATCGTGTCCACATTGCTATATACTGCGTGGGCTATGCTATATACTGAATGGGCTGTGATATATACATCGCTGTGCTATATACTACGTGGGCTGGGCTATATACTGCGTGGGATGTGCTATATACTGCGTGGGCTGTGCTATATACTGCGTGGGCTGTGCTATATTACGTAGCTGTGCTATATACTACGTGGGCTGTGAGACTTTCGCCCCGGGCCCTCAAAAAACTGGAGCCGGCCCTAGCTTTACTGATTGTTCTCAGCCGGCCGGGCGCGACCAATCAGCGACAGACGCAGTCCGGCTGCGAATTGTCGCTGGATTTGAACTACGCTTCGCTAATTGGACGCGCCGGCCGGCCAAATCCTGTGTATTCATTGCATTATTCTGAAATCTTCATAAATAAATTAAATACTTTAGGAATAAACTACATACATATTCTAGAATACCCAATGCATTAGAATCGGGCCACCATCTAGTTAATTATATAATCGTTTATTTAAAAAAAAAAATTAAATGTTTTAACATTTATCAAGTTTTTTTCTGTAGCCGCTGAGTTTGCATTTTACTTTTTATCTGAGCATGACACTCACAGTACAGTGAAATACAGTAGCCCTGAAGAACAGGGACTGTGGTTGGTGTCCAACTCTATCCCATGGGCTGTGGCTGCTTCTCTGCGACTTGGGCACGTGCCCTGGGCTGTAAAGTTCACAGCTGTGGGGGAGCCAGGCGCCATTTCAGTGTAGCTCAGAGATTGGCGCTACCAGCCATCTTCAGTGACATTGTACACATCTCAGTATCACCTTCTAGTCGCCGACAAAACATCCCTGCCTTGTGATTCTAAACTTTATCCTCCATTATCCGTTTGCAAAAGGGGAGGGGTGATCTCAGACATGTGAGCAGATCCCGCCCACATTTACTGCAGTCGTAATGCGAGCTACCAATAAACTAGGTTTTCCTAGCAAATATCAGCAATAGCACCTCCTAGTGTTTTAGGTTTGAAAATATCAAAACTGTAATTATTTTTCATATTTTATACAAAGTAAATAAAAAATAAACAATACTTTACAGTTCTTCAATTGTTAAAAAGAATGTTAGAATGTTTCTTGGCATATTCCATTTAAGAAAGATTCTGAAGTCTAAAAAAAAAAAAAAAGTTTTGCAAAAATAAGATGTTTTGTTTGTATTGCTAATTTCTAAGACCCATCATTTTCTTTATTTTCCTGTGTGACGAACAGTTTTATGGATACCAATTTAGGTTACATACAATACATTTTAATTGCATTTTCTTTTTAGGGAGATTGTTACCAAACACCTACAATTCTGGCTTTTTTTTCCTCATTATTTGCGGCTTTAACGCATGAGCTCATTAATTTTTATGAAAGTTGTGATACCACACCTGTTTTGTTTTTCCAATTTCCTTACTTTAAGGCTATGTTCACACCTTGCGTCGGGTCCCTGCGGGTTCTCCCGCAGCGGATTTGATAAATCTGCAGGGCAAAACAACTGCGGTTCTCCCTGCAGATTTATCGCGGTTTGTTCCGCGTTTTCCGCTGCGGGTTTCCGCCTATACTATTGATGCTGCATATGCAGCAATATGCAGCATCAATAGTAATGTTAAAAATAATAAAAATTGGTTATACTCACCCTCTGATGTCCGGATCTCCTGGGCGCTGCACCCGGCGGTCCGGTTCCTAAGATGCTGTGGGAGAAGGACCCTTCGTGACGTCACGGTCATGTGACCGCGACGTCACCGCAGGTCCTGGTCGCACAGCAACTCTGACCGGACAGCCGCGTGCAGCGCCCAGGAGCTCCGGACATCAGAGGGTGAGTATAACCAGATTTTTTATTTTTTTACCACAAATATGGTTCCCAGGGCCTGGAGGAGAGTCTCCTCTCCTCCACCCCGGGTACCACCCGCACATTATCCGCTTACTTCCCGCAACGTGGGCACAGCCCCATGCGGGAAGTAAGCGGTTCAATGTATTCCTATGGGTGCAGAATCGCAGCGATTCTGCACAAAGAAGTGACATGCTGCGGGTTGTAAACCGCTGCGTTCCCGCGCGGTTTTTCCCGCAGCATGTGCACAGCGGTTTGCGGTTTCCATAGGGTTTACATGTTACTGTAAACGCTATGGAAACTGCTGCGGACCCGCAGCATCAAAATCGCGGCGGTTCCGCGGTAAAAACCGCTAAGTGTGAATATAGCCTTAATATGGGAACAGGAAGAAGATTCAAATTTTTGTATTTAAACTTTTCGAGTCCCTTCAGGGGATTTGAGCCTGCAATCATCCAATTACTTATACTTTATATTGTTCTATCAGTGTGTGTGGTTTATAGTGAAAATCACAATCTGATTTACTGATGGGTGGCAGAGGTTCACAGAAGGACCGAGATGACACGGACGGGGTCTTCAGCAGGCCATGGTAACCCATTAGTGCACATAAGCACTCAATTTAAGTATCACTGTCAGACATTTAAATAGTCAGCAGAGATTCAAACTCGGCTCATGTACCCATTTGCTTTAGGGGTTAATAGATGTTGGCACAAATAGGAAGACCAGTCACTGGGTCATCTAAGCAACAAACTGGTAGCAGCTGGGCCCAGGTGCAGAAGTGACCTCTAGTAGTTGTTGCACCCAGACCTAGTGTCATGTGATCTGTCTCCAGCCTTATAAGAAGGTATTACCTCAGATCGGAAAGCTGCTGTCATGAGAGGACTGCTGGAACGTGACGTTAGGCATAGTGGCCAGAGTGAAACCTACCAGGAGGTGTTTTCTTACACAGACATGGAAAATATAATGAAAACAGTAAATAGTTCTCTAAACTTTTCTTTTCCAGACCATGAGATCACGGTCAGGAGTGGATGGAGTAACCTGGTTGAGCTTGGCTTCGGGGGAGTAGAGGACATGGTCACACTGCCCTTCCAGCAGGCAGAGGTGGTACTGGTCATGTGACGATGGGCTAATGCATCATGGGACTGGCACACTTCCCATTTATTTCTCAGGGTCCCCCTGCATGTGAGATGAAGAAACTTTGCAACCAGCCCTGATTACAACATATCTACAAACAAGGCTTATGTAGACATTGGGGGAGACTTGTCAAGCTAAATATCACATTTCTGGCATAATTTCTGCGACTTGCCCAAAAAGGGGGTATTGTCTTGCTATGAAGAGGCGTATCCTAAAATGCGATTTGGGGCACCATGGGATTAATGCACCATCACTGTGGTTATTAAGGGAAATTTGTCATCCGCTTTTTACTACCTAATCTGAGAGCAGCATAATGTAGAGACAGAGACCTTGATTCCAGTGATGTGTCACTAGGCTGCTTGCTGTAGTTTTGATAAAAATCAGTAAATGACTATCACTAGTGGATACATGAACATGTTGCTATGTAGTCCTCACTATTCTTGTGCTCTGTATAACCCCGCTCTTATGTTGACTGGCAGCTTTCTGCCTATGCAGTGTACACAATTCAGCCAGTCAGTGGAGGTTTCAGAGTTATACAATGCTCAACACTCAGAACTGTGCGATTTGTAACAAAACAAAGATTTCATCAACACTTCAGCAAACAGCGCAGTAATTGACACATCGCTGCAAATAGGGACTCAAATGAGTAGCAAAATCCTGGGGACCAGTTCTCTTTAAAGGGTAACCTGTATGCAGACTGAACCATATTTAGATTTTGTTTTACAGAATGACGGATTACAATATTGGTATAGTGACATTCTTATAGTGTTTTTTGCGCTATAAAGCAAATGCGGCTGTTTAGTGGGGTAAAGATCTTGACACGTTCCCTTTAAATAGACTTCTAGCTTGCCAGTACATCATTGAGCTTCAGAAACTAATTACATATATTCTTAAAAAACTGTGTAAATGGAATTCCATTCCATTATGTAATGTACCCCGAAACCAGATGTGATCATTAAAAAGAAAGCCATGATCAGGCCAAGCCCCTCACAGATGCAACGTAGCAAAACTAGTGTGTGGCAATGCCCTTACTGGTAAACCCCAAACTGATAGCATAAGAATGAGCTATCCTCCCCTCCGAGACCTCCACACCCTAAATGTGGCTAGGAAGGGGGTCACAAAGTGAAGGTGACAGCGACAATACTGCTCAATAAAAGAGGCCATCCTCACAGGAAGTGGATGAAACTAAGATAATGGTGATACAGGATCACTTTATTAAAATACACAAAACACGTTTTGGGATTGGACTGATCCCCTTATAATAGGAGCATATAATACAGAAGCTTGCTGTGCGGTATATATCTGTATATATACACATAAAAAAGGTGCGCAAGTGCGGCAAAAATAAACATACATACAATTATACAAATAAAGTGCACACAATTCCCAATAAATAGATCTGTAAATTCATTCATCTATACACAAAAGAAAAGTTATAAAAATTGTTCATTACAAAACCATTAGATCTCTATAGTTATATGTACATAATTATATATATATATAGTATATTATATATGTGCGCATTTAAACTGGAGCCAATGACCAAGGTTACCCTAACACCATAGTATCTGCTACAAGAGGCCAATGTCACAGATGACAAGATGTTGGAGAAGGTTGGCAGTCACTTCACTGTAGGACAGCATTGGGGACATAAGGGGAAGGACTGTGCGTCCATGGGGATGTACAGTAGAGCAAGTAAAGATGGAGAGACCACTGAACAGGTCACGGTGTAGCAGGCCAGACAGGGAACACAAGGGAGGTACAGAGGACAGGCCAAAAGAGGTAGAAGTGGGCACCAGAGGAGAGAAAAACATTTGGAACAGTCACAATGGAACAGGACGCGGCTGATGGAAGTCATGTGGTCTTACAACACATTCTAGGACAACCAATGATGAACAAAAGTTATCAAAAATACATGTTCAGACAGTTAGGGAGGTGGTAAAGGGGTATTCCCATCTCTAAGTTACTATCCCAATATATAGTAGGTGTAATAATAAAATTAGAAAATAGCTCAAATTAGAAATATCTAGTTCTTCTGATTTGCTACATCACTTACCGTATGTGCAGGAATTTGCAATAACTTCGATATCCATGGTTACGACCATCAACAGCTAACCATCACTACACAAGTAGTCCTATCCATAGATACCAAAGCTACGGCAATGCCCTGCACACAGGGTAAGTGACATAGCAAATCAGAAGAACTATACTACATTTTTAATTGAAAGTATTTGCTAATATTATTACACCTACATGTTGGACAGGATGTTGAAGATGGGAATACTCCTTTAATGGTGTTTTATGTAATCATGCTTAAAGAGGGTCTTCCAGGAACGTAATTCGGACCTAGCGTTAAGTGATTCCATCCTAGCACAGGAAAGTGACTATTTTGTCATATATTGTCACCATACTGGTTCCCCGACATTGCTCGCTGCTACCTCCTTCACTGAGACACTACAGTCCGGTCCAACACTGTGGGACAAGGAGAGGTGGCAAGTCTGAACCACAGTCCCACAATTCAGGACAGGCAGAGGCATCATGGTTCAGACTTACCCCCACTCCCCATGCCACTCTGCCAGCCATCGGTCACAGTGGAGAGGGTAGCGGGAAGCACACAAGGCCCATGAGGGTGACTACACATTAGTAATAGTCACTCTTCAGTGCCATGGTGGAGTTCACTTTAAACCATTCCCTGGTCCTTCTCCATTATCAGCGGCAGGTAAGTAACGATGTAATGTCCCCACCGAGACCCTCCGTCCGTGATGGTGCTACAAAACGGAAAATGAGACAACACAACACTCCCTAACCCACGTACCGATGTTCCCCATGTCTCGGGTGTCATGCCCTCACCATTTAAAATCTGGGTTGCTGTCAGTGTAGGGAACAATCTCCAGGGACTGAAAGCCTGAACACAACTGGAGCAGGATCAGGAATGTAGAAGACGTCCTCCATCAGGACGTCCTCAAGAACGGTTCCACTCACGGACAGCAAGTGGACTTCTTAAAAATGGTGCGGATTGAAACATAGTACATTACAACATGGCAGCACTTTCTGACAGAAATTAAGTTTTATTAAAAGAAAACAAAAAAAATCCTTAAAGGGGTTTTCCCAAGAGCCAAAGTACATTGTAATCAATAGATCTTGGAAAAATAACTCACCATTGTATGCGTGTAAATAAAATGTTCCTGTGCTGCGATAATCTTACAAATGTGCCCCTGCTGTGTACTGTGTAATGGCCGTGTCTGACTGTACAGGAACATGGTCTGATCATATCACAGCTCCTGGGCAGGGGAGGAAGCAAAAGAATATACAGACATTACAGCACTGGATCACAGCGGATTCTTTCTGTGAGGTAAAACATTTTGCTGTCTGTTTTTAAACAATGTTTTACCTCACAGAAAGTAGCAGCTGTGATCCAGTGCTGTAATGTCTGTAGACTCTTTTCCTTCTCCTGCCCAGGAGCTGTGATCCCCTGCTGTAATGTCTGTATCCTCTCTCTTTCTTCCTCCCCTGCCCAGGAGCTGTGATATGATCAGACCATGTTCCTGTACGGTCAGACACAGCCATTACACAGTACACAGCAGGGGCACATTTATAAGATTACCTCAGCACAGGAACATTTTATTAAATACATCCAATTATTATTCCAAGATCTATTGAAATAAATAATCTTTCGTTTGTGGGAAAACCCCTTTAACCATGAAATCTGGGACGTTTGGAGGTACAATATATCTAAACCCCTTTAACCATGAAATCTGGGACGTTTGGAGGTACAATATATCTAAACCCCTTTAACCATGAAATCTGGGACGTTTGGAGGTACAATATATCTAGTTTGGAAACATCAGAAAAAAAGATTAGGGTTTAGGGGGTTGACAAGACAGAACATGAGGTCTAGACAACTTTCTCAAACCTCAAGGTGCCCCCAGGTTGTTGGACAGACCACACAGTTTCACTAGCGCTTCTGGAGTAGCTGTAGAGTTAACCCTTTCAGAGCGATTTATACTATAACACCTGGTTCAGGTACATTGAACAAGATTTTTAATTTTGACATGGCATCATCACGTTCTAATACATGATGCCCCTATAAGAAAAAAAGAAGCGGTGGTCTAAACCAGGGCTTGTCAAGCTTTTTCAGTGTTGAAGTCCATGCCAAGAGAAAAAAAAATGTTAATCAATTTTCTTTCACCTCCTAAACTATGTATAAATTAAAGAGAACCTGTCCACAGGATCTAGCAGTGTACAGTGAGGGTGCGGCCATGATGGCGCTATTACACCCAGAACACTGAGACCCTTCAAGGAATCTGATGAGTAAAAGGCCGTCCCCTTACTTTACAGTGAGAAAGCCTGCTGAAAGGTTCTCAGCGTTGTGTCACTTACTGTAGTTCTGATAAATCAGTTTTATCAGCAGGAGATCATCACTAGTGGCCTAGTAAATCTGCTGCAGTGTAATCCTCCATATTCATGAGCTCTGTATAACCCTGCCCCACCACTGATTTGTAGCTTCCTGCCTATGCAATGTACACTTAAAGCTGCTAATCCGTGGTGTGTGCGGGATTATACAAGACTCAGCATTCAGAGAACCGATAGATGCACAGCAGATAACACAATGATTTGATCAAAACTGCAACAAGTAGCCCAATAAGCAACACATGGCTGGAATCTGGGTCCCGATACTATGCTGCACTCAGAGGAGGCTAAAAAAAAACAGAACACAGATCACCAGTCATTATGCCGCTATACCATGCACTGGAGCCCAGAGAGGACGCCCCATATAAAGTGGCGCTCCTGACCTGTGGATCTGGCCGTCCTCCTACATAATGCACAGAAATCACACTCCCTGCAGTTCTCACTCCTCTCAATGATTCCGGGTGAGGACTCTACCCCTGTCTCTGATGGGCATTTACTGGGGCGGTCATGGCCAGTAGTCCTAGGTTATTTGGCCATTGTACACACTAACCTAGATGATGATAAAAAAAAAAAAAGCTATGTATAATGTAATTTAAGTGATGCTAAACAATTGCATATTGACAGAGTAAAGTGCTGGAGATTGGCATATGCCGCTTACTTGGGGGGTGGCCACCTAGAGGGGTAGTTCATAGATCTCATTTGCCTGCGATTATATCCCTGACCTAAAGTTTTATTAATTAGTTTTCATTTTAGTTTTATATAATCAGCTGAGCCTTGTTTATTAAAGGGGAATCTGTAGGGAAGATAAACCACCCATAAAGCAGATATGGCCATGGAGGTTTTTGAAATGTAAATCCATAGACACCTTTATATCTTCTATCTGCTGTTGCATTCTCAAGTAATTAGTGTTTTCATTCATATGCAAATGGCGCATTTAGCTCTCTGGGAGTGACAGAACTTTCCTGGCCTCTACTTCCTGAGGTTGGTTCTCCGCCTAGTACCAGCCTCATGAACATTACCCGTTTTTCTTGCCTGGCGGCTGACATCACACAATGAAGTAATCACTCAAGCTAAAGAGGCTTATTATAACAAGGGGAAACAACTTGGGGAGGCAGAGGCTTTATTAGCGTCCTGTCATGCCCAGCGCAGATCAATAAAAACCTAGTTATTGAAGAATGCAGCAACAGATAGATGATATAAAAGTGTAGATGGATTTACTTTTTAAAGCCCTGCATGACCTTGTGTGTATTGGAGGATGGAGGGCTGATCTTCACAAATTCCTTTTAAAAGGGGATGTTCAGCTCTTAATTTTACTAAAAGCTTGGAATGGGAGAAAATAAATACGTGATCTGGTTTAAAACCTCCGACAGAGTCCAGTAATGGACTGCGATGTCTGGACCGGCTGTGGGTCTCTACCTAAACTCAGCAGCCTCATCGGCATATATGAAACTGGCGAGTACAGGTAGCAGACCCGTGGCCGGTCTGTAAGTCGCGGTCCATATGTTTAACCACCCTTACCAATACCATCCAGGTGCTTCCAGTGTCCCCCGCCGGTCTCTGTATCCTTTACAAATGAATATGTGACCTCTGCAGTGGACACCAGTGGTCACCGCTGCAGTGATCTTATGTCCATACTGGAATGTTATCCCTAGAGACAAGAATACAGAGAACGGTCACAGGACTGGTAAGGTGAAGATTACTCTTATTTTCTACCATTCTAAACTGTAGTTATAAAATCTCAAAAGGCCGGGCAACCAGTTAGGTGGCAACGAGACCAGGAGATACGTACATTACAGTCATTCGCAAATAAGTATCCAGTAACTGGCACGGATGACCCTCCTCCTTGGCATCTGAGCGGGCAGAGATCCAGTCCCATGCGTCCTAAGCCAAAGGAAACACAAATACACAGTGTCGTGATGGTACAAGGAGGCGACTGAAAGACACAGCAAAAAGAAGGTTAGTGACAGCGCCCTGTGTCGGCGGGCAGCGGTGGCACAGCTCTCAGAATAAGGAAAAGGACCTAATTAAAAACCTTCTTTAATAATGGATTTAGAAGTGCATCAAAAGTCATCAACGATATATTTGTTTTCCATGTGTAATACAAAACATACTGTTCAGCATCTATACATAAACCTTTAGTCTATAAATACAGAGATATATACATGGCAGACATTTAGAAAGAGGAACAAGCTTCAGACTGGAAATAAATTATCAGGTCAACTGGCAAAAATCACAAATTAACAAAATTTCATTTAAAATGTTCTCGTTTAATCATTTGTTTCATGTTCACATAATCGTCACCGACCGGATCTGCTCTAGGCCCAGATGCAATGCATATTGTAGAAAAGAGAGCACTTTATTGGATAACCTATGTACCTGGGGTCTACACACCGCGGGCGGCATAACACGGACACACAGCATGCCTAGAGCCCTGCCCAGCGACAGGGGGCCACCGCCTGCCCAGCCTGGCCATTTGGTAACAAAATAGCTTCTAAAATATTCTCATCATCTTTGTGCTAAAGTCAAATGTTATTAGCGACATGAAAGGACCTGTGTCTGTCAGAGCGCCATCATCAGAGCGGGTGTAGAAGAGTTCGGGGCGAGTCAGGGGCAAACACCATCCTCTCTGTAGGAACAGGGTTCATAGATAAGGTTATTACTCTGTTTAGCAGCTGCTTACTGTTAGAGGTGGGGAAGTGGACGACATCCAGCGATGGGAGTGACTGGCAGTCTGTGGAGGTGGAGGGCGGTGCTCCCGACGACTTCGGAACAGTTCGCTTCTTTTCGTCGTGTGTGGCGCGCTCGCGGGGATCAATCGTCGTCGCCGTCGTCGGCCTCCTCCTGCTGCTGCTGCTGCTGCTCGGCGGCGCGCTTGTCCCGCTGCTTCTCCTGGATCTTCTTCATCTCCTCCGCGTACTTGCAGAACGTGTGCCCGAATTTGGCCCACACTTTGTACGGGACGGTGATGGAGTTGCGGTAGGTGGGCTTCACCTCGCTCACCCGCATGAACACCCCGTACTTATTGGAGCCGACATCGAAGAAAAAGCGCTTGTTGTCCACAGTTAAGGAGGTGCCCTCGGGTAACTCTGCGGGCTCCTCCTCCACCCCGTAGTCGTCGATCAGCTTGGCCAGGGCATCGCGGAACTCGATCAGTCCCTGCGCCGGCAGCGCGATCGTCTGCCCCTGTGTGGAGCCCAGGCCCGGGCCGCGGTTCACCGTCTGGCGGATCCTCAGGAAGCGGCCGCGCTGGTTCTCCTTCAGGTCCATGTAGTACTTTCGGTTCTCCCGGACCAGGAACTCGCTCTTCAGCGCCCGCCGGGGCTCGTCCTGCGCCATGTCGGGGTTGCTGGGTCCGAGCTGCGCATAGTGCTCGATAAAATCCCCCAGGTAGTCGCGGAATTCCACGGCCACGGACATGGACAGGGTCAGCCGGCTCTTATTGCCCCCAGCCCCGACCTCCGCTATCTTCAGGAAGCGGCCCTTAGCGTTCTGCTTAACGTCCAGGTAGAAGCGTTTGTTCTGAATGTCCACCCGCTTAGAGGCCAGCTCCTGGGTGTCGTGCTGCAGAGCCGAGCCCCCGATCCCTGAGGCGGGGTGTAACGAGCTGCCACCGGAGCTCATCGCCGCTCCTCCTTGCTCGCTTCCACTGTCTCTATCCGCCATGATGCCGCCTGCCTTCTTCCCCTCTCCCTGCAACTCCCACAGACAGGACGCGGATCTCGCGAGAACCGGAGACAGGCGGCGCTGCGGCGGAGGGGGGCGCTCAACTTTCCGGAAAGTTGTCTACACGGTGTGTGGGTGAGAGCCCGCCTCACAGAATAATGCCCGCAGTGTATGGGTGCCCACCTCACAGAATAATGCCCGCACTGTGGGAGCCCACCTCACAGAATAATGCCCGCAGTGTATGGGAGCCCACCTCACAGAATGTAATGCCCGCACCCCACCTCACAGAATGTAATGCCCGCAGTGTATGGGTGCCCACCTCACAGAATGTAATGCCCGCACCCCACCTCACAGAATGTAATGCCCGCAGTGTATGGGAGCCCACCTCACAGAATAATGCCCGCAGTGTATGGGTGCCCACCTCACAGAATAATGCCCGCAGTGTATGGGTGCCCACCTCACAGTATAATGCCCGCAGTGTATGGGTGCCCACCTCACAGTATAATGCCCGCAGTGTATGGGTGCCCACCTCACAGAATGTAATGCCCGCACCCCACCTCACAGAATGTAATGCCCGCAGTGTGGGAGCCCACCTCACAGAATAATGCCCGCAGTGTATGGGTGCCCACCTCACAGTATAATGCCCGCAGTGTATGGGAGCCCGCCTCACAGAATGTAATGCGCGCACTGTGGAAGCCCGCCTCACAGAATGTAATGCCCGCAGTGTATGGGAGCCCGCCTCACAGAATGTAATGCCCGCACCCCACCTCACAGAATGTAATGCCCGCAGTGTGGGAGCCCACCTCACAGAATGTAATGCCCGCACTGTGGGAGCCCACCTCACAGAATGTAATACCCGCACTGTGGGAGCCCGCCTCACAGAATGTAATGCCCGCAGTGTATGGGAGCCCACCTCACAGAATGTAATGCCCGCAGTGTGGGAGCCCACCTCACAGAATGTAATACCCGCACTGTGGGAGCCCGCCTCACAGAATGTAATGCCCGCACCCCACCTCACAGAATGTAATGCCCGCAGTGTGGGAGCCCACCTCACAGAATGTAATGCCCGCACTGTGGGAGCCCACCTCACAGTATAATGCCCGCAGTGTATGGGAGCCCACCTCACAGAATAATGCCCGCAGTGTATGGGAGCCCACCTCAGAATAATGCCCGCAGTGTATGGGTGCCCACCTCACAGAATGTAATGCCCGCACTGTGGGAGCCCACCTCACAGTATAATGCCCGCAGTGTATGGGAGCCCACCTCACAGAATGTAATGCCCGCAGTGTATGGGAGCCCACCTCACAGAATGTAATGCCCGCAGTGTATGGGAGCCCACCTCACAGAATGTAATGCCCGCACTGTATGGGAGCCCACCTCACAGAGTGTAATGCCCGCACTGTATGGGAGCCCACCACACAGAATGTAATGCCCGCAGTGTATGGGAGCCCGCCTCACAGAATGTAATGCCCGCACTGTATGGGAGCCCACCTCACAGAATGTAATGCCCGCAGTGTATGGGAGCCCACATCACAGAATGTAATGCCCGCAGTGTATGGGAGCCCGCCTCACAGAATGTAATGCCCGCACTGTATGGGAGCCCACCTCACAGAATGTAATGCCCGCAGTGTATGGGAGCCCACCTCACAGAATAATGCCCGCAGTGTATGGGAGCCCACCTCAGAATGTAATGCCCGCAGTGTATGGGTGCCCACCTCACAGAATGTAATGCCCGCAGTGTATGGGTGCCCACCTCACAGAATGTAATGCCCGCAGTATATGGGAGCCCACCTCACAGAATGTAATGCCCGCAGTGTATGGGAGCCCACCTCACAGAATGTAATGCCCGCAATGTATGGGAGCCCACCTCACAGAGTGTAATGCCCGCAGTGTATGGGAGCCCACCTCACAGAATGTAATGCCCGCAGTGTATGGGAGCCCACCTCACAGAATGTAATGCCCGCACTGTATGGGAGCCCACCTCACAGAATGTAATGCCCGCAGTGTATGGGAGCCCACCTCACAGAATAATGCCCGCAGTGTATGGGAGCCCACCTCAGAATGTAATGCCCGCAGTGTATGGGTGCCCACCTCACAGTATAATGCCCGCAGTGTATGGGTGCCCACCTCACAATGTAATGCCCGCACTGTATGGGAGCCCACCTCACAGAATGTAATGCCCGCAGTGTATGGGAGCCCGCCTCACAGAATGTAATGCCCGCAGTGTATAGGAGCCCACCTCACAGAATGTAATGCCCGCAGTGTATGGGAGCCCACCTCACAGAATGTAATGCCCGCAATGTATGGGAGCCCACCTCACAGAGTGTAATGCCCGCAGTGTATGGGAGCCCACCTCACAGAATGTAATGCCCGCACTGTATGGGAGCCCGCCTCACAGAATGTAATGCCCGCAGTGTATGGGAGCCCACCTCACAGAATGTAATGCCCGCAGTGTATGGGAGCCCACCTCACAGAATAATGCCCGCAGTGTATGGGAGCCCACCTCACAGAATAATGCCCGCAGTGTATGGGTGCCCACCTCACAGTATAATGCCCGCAGTGTATGGGTGCCCACCTCACAGAATGTAATGCCCGCACTGTGGGAGCCCACCTCACAGAATGTAATGCCCGCACCCCACCTCACAGAGTGTAATGCCCGCAGTGTATGGGAGCCCACCTCACAGAATGTAATGCCCGCAGTGTATGGGAGCCCACCTCACAGAATGTAATGCCCGCACTGTATGGGAGCCCACCTCACAGAATGTAATGCCCGCACTGTATGGGAGCTCACCTCACAGAATGTAATGCCCACACTGTATGGTAGCCCACCTCAGAATGTAATGCCTGCAGTGTATGGGAACCCACCTCACAGAATGTAATGCCCGCAGTGTATGGGAGCCCGCCTCGCAGAATGTAATGCCCGCAGTGTATAGGAGCCCACCTCACAGAATGTAATGCCCGCAGTGTATGGGAGCCCACCTCACAGAATGTAATGCCCGCAATGTATGGGAGCCCACCTCACAGAGTGTAATGCCCGCAGTGTATGGGAGCCCACCTCACAGAATGTAATGCCCGCACTGTATGGGAGCCCACCTCACAGAATGTAATGCCCGCAGTGTATGGGAGCCCACCTCACAGAGTGTAATGCCCGCAGTGTATAGGAGACCACCTCACAGAATGTAATGCCCGCACTGTATGGGAGCCCACCTCACAGAATGTAATGCCCGCAGTGTATGGGAGCCCACCTCACAGAATGTAATGTCCGCAGTGTATGGGAGCCCGCCTCACAGAATGTAATGCCCGCACTGTATGGGAGCCCACCTCACAGAATGTAATGCCCGCAGTGTATGGGAGCCCACCTCACAGAGTGTAATGCCCGCAGTGTATAGGAGCCCACCTCACAGAATGTAATGCCCGCAGTGTATGGGAGCCCACCTCACAGAATGTAATGCCCGCAGTGTATGGGAGCTCACCTCACAGAATGTAACCTCACAGAGTGTATGGGAGCCCACCTCACAGAATGTAATGCCCGCACTGTATGGGAGCCCACCTCACAGAATGTAATGCCCGCAGTGTATGGGAACCCACCTCACAGAATGTAATGCCCGCAGTGTATGGGAGCCCGCCTCACAGAATGTAATGCCCGCAGTGTATAGGAGCCCACCTCACAGAATGTAATGCCCGCAGTGTATGGGAGCCCACCTCACAGAATGTAATGCCCGCAGTGTATGGGAGCCCACCTCACAGAGTGTAATGCCCGCAGTGTATAGGAGCCCACCTCACAGAATGTAATGCCCGCACTGTATGGGAGCCCACCTCACAGAATGTAATGCCCGCAGTGTATGGGAGCCCACCTCACAGAATAATGCCCGCAGTGTATGGGTGCCCACCTCACAGAATGTAATGCCCGCAGTGTATGGGAGCCCACCTCACAGAATGTAATGCCCGCAGTTTATGGGAGCCCACCTCACAGAATGTAATGCCCGCACCCCACCTCACAGAATGTAATGCCCGGACTGTGGGAGCCCACCTCACAGAATGTAATGCCCGCAGTGTATAGGAGCCCACCTCACAGAATGTAATGCCCGCAGTGTGGGAGCCCACCTCACAGAATGTAATGCCCGCACCCCACCTCACAGAATGTAATGCCCGCAGTATGGGAGCCCACCTCACAGAATAATGCCCGCAGTGTATGGGTGCCCACCTCACAGAATGTAATGCCCGCACCCCACCTCACAGAATGTAATGCCCGCAGTGTATGGGTGCCCACCTCACAGAATGTAATGCCCGCACCCCGCCTCACAGAGTGTAATGCCCGCAGTGTGGGAGCCCACCTCACAGAATGTAATGCCCGCACCCCACCTCACAGAATGTAATGCCCGCACCCCACCTCACAGAATGTAATGCCCACAGTGTATGGGAGCCCACCTCACAGAATAATGCCCGCAGTGTATGGGTGCCCACCTCACAGAATGTAATGCCCGCAGTGTATGGGTGCCCACTTCACAGTATAATGCCCGCAGTGTATGGGTGCCCACCTCACAGAATGTAATGCCCGCACCCCACCTCACAGAATGTAATGCCCGCACTGTGGGAGCCCACCTCACAGAATGTAATGCCCGCACCCCACCTCACAGAGTGTAATGCCCGCAGTGTATGGGAGCCCACCTCACAGAATGTAATGCCCACACCCCACCTCACAGAATGTAATGCCCGCACTGTGGGAGCCCACCTCACAGAATGTAATGCCCGCACCCCACCTCACAGAATGTAATGCCCGGACTGTGGGAGCCCACCTCACAGAATGTAATGCCCGCAGTGTATAGGAGCCCACCTCACAGAATGTAATGCCCGCAGTGTGGGAGCCCACCTCACAGAATGTAATGCCCGCACCCCACCTCACAGAATGTAATGCCCGCAGTATGGGAGCCCACCTCACAGAATAATGCCCGCAGTGTATGGGTGCCCACCTCACAGAATGTAATGCCCGCACCCCACCTCACAGAATGTAATGCCCGCAGTGTATGGGTGCCCACCTCACAGAATGTAATGCCCGCACCCCGCCTCACAGAGTGTAATGCCCGCAGTGTGGGAGCCCACCTCACAGAATGTAATGCCCGCACCCCACCTCACAGAATGTAATGCCCGCACCCCACCTCACAGAATGTAATGCCCACAGTGTATGGGAGCCCACCTCACAGAATAATGCCCGCAGTGTATGGGTGCCCACCTCACAGAATGTAATGCCCGCAGTGTATGGGTGCCCACTTCACAGTATAATGCCCGCAGTGTATGGGTGCCCACCTCACAGAATGTAATGCCCGCACCCCACCTCACAGAATGTAATGCCCGCACTGTGGGAGCCCACCTCACAGAATGTAATGCCCGCACCCCACCTCACAGAGTGTAATGCCCGCAGTGTATGGGAGCCCACCTCACAGAATGTAATGCCCACACCCCACCTCACAGAATGTAATGCCCGCACTGTGGGAGCCCACCTCACAGAATGTAATGCCCGCAGTGTATGGGAGCCCACCTCACAGAATGTAATGCCCGCAGTGTATGGGAGCCCACCTCACAGAATGTAATGCCCGCAGTGTATTGGAGCCCACCTCACAGAATGTAATGTACGCAGTGTATGGGAGCCCACCTCACAGAATGTAATGCCCGCAGTGTATGGGAGCCCACCTCACAGAATGTAATGCCCGCAGTGTATGGGAGCCCACCTCACAGAATGTAATGCCCGCAGTGTATGGGAGCCCACCTCACAGAATAATGCCCGCAGTGTATGGGTGCCCACCTCACAGAATGTAATGCCCGCACCCCACCTCACAGAATGTAATGCCCGACGTGTATGGGAGCCCACCTCACAGAATAATGCCCGCAGTGTATGGGTGCCCACCTCACAGAATGTAATGCCCGCAGTGTATGGGTGCCCACCTCACAGTATAATGCCCGCAGTGTATGGGTGCCCACCTCACAGAATGTAATGCCCGCACCCCACCTCACAGAATGTAATGCCCGCACTGTGGGAGCCCACCTCACAGAATGTAATGCCCGCACCCCACCTCACAGAATGTAATGCCCGCAGTGTATGGGAGCCCACCTCACAGAATGTAATGCCCACACCCCACCTCACAGAATGTAATGCCCGCACTGTGGGAGCCCACCTCACAGAATGTAATGCCCGCAGTGTATAGGAGCCCACCTCACAGAATGTAATGCCTGCAGTGTATGGGAGCCCATCTCAGAGAATGTAATGCCCGCCGTGTATGGGAGCCCACCTCACAGAATGTAATGCCTGCAGTGTATGGGAGCCCACCTCACAGAATAATGCCCGCAGTGTATGGGTGTCCACCTCACAGAATGTAATGCCCGCACCCCGCCTCACAGAGTGTAATGCCCGCAGTGTGGGAGCCCACCTCACAGAATGTAATGCCCGCAGTGTGGGAGCCCACCTCACAGAATGTAACCTCACAGTGTATGGGAGCCCACCTCACAGAATGTAATGCCCGCACTGTATGGGAGCCCACCTCACAGAGTGTAATGCCCGCAGTGTATAGGAGCCCACCTCACAGAATGTAATGCCCGCAGTGTATGGGAGCCCGCCTCACAGAATGTAATGCCCGCAGTGTATGGGAGCCCACCTCACAGAATGTAACCTCACAGAGTGTATGGGAGCCCACCTCACAGAATGTAATGCCCGCAGTGTATGGGAGCCCACCTCACAGAATGTAATGCCCGCAGTGTATGGGAACCCACCTCACAGAATGTAATGCCCGCAGTGTATGGGAGCCCACCTCACAGAATGTAATGCCCGCACTGTATGGGAGCCCGCCTCACAGAATGTAATGCCCGCAGTGTATGGGAGCCCACCTCACAGAATGTAATGCCCGCAGTGTATGGGAGCCCACCTCACAGAATAATGCCCGCAGTGTATGGGAGCCCACCTCACAGAATAATGCCCGTAGTGTATGGGTGCCCACCTCACAGTATAATGCCCGCAGTGTATGGGTGCCCACCTCACAGAATGTAATGCCCGCACTGTGGGAGCCCACCTCACAGAATGTAATGCCCGCACCCCACCTCACAGAGTGTAATGCCCGCAGTGTATGGGAGCCCACCTCATAGAATGTAATGCCCGCAGTGTATGGGAGCCCACCTCACAGAATGTAATGCCCGCACTGTATGGGAGCCCACCTCACAGAATGTAATGCCCGCACTGTATGGGAGCTCACCTCACAGAATGTAATGCCCGCACTGTATGGTAGCCCACCTCACAGAATGTAATGCCTGCAGTGTATGGTAACCCACCTCACAGAATGTAATGCCCGCAGTGTATGGGAGCCCGCCTCGCAGAATGTAATGCCCGCAGTGTATAGGAGCCCACCTCACAGAATGTAATGCCCGCAGTGTATGGGAGCCCACCTCACAGAATGTAATGCCCGCAATGTATGGGAGCCCACCTCACAGAGTGTAATGCCCGCAGTGTATGGGAGCCCATCTCACAGAATGTAATGCCCGCACTGTATGGGAGCCCACCTCACAGAATGTAATGCCCGCAGTGTATGGGAGCCCACCTCACAGAATGTAATGTCCGCAGTGTATGGGAGCCCGCCTCACAGAATGTAATGCCCGCACTGTATGGGAGCCCACCTCACAGAATGTAATGCCCGCAGTGTATGGGAGCCCACCTCACAGAGTGTAATGCCCGCAGTGTATAGGAGCCCACCTCACAGAATGTAATGCCCGCAGTGTATGGGAGCCCACCTCACAGAATGTAATGCCCGCAGTGTATGGGAGCTCACCTCACAGAATGTAACCTCACAGAGTGTATGGGAGCCCACCTCACAGAATGTAATGCCCGCACTGTATGGGAGCCCACCTCACAGAATGTAATGCCCGCAGTGTATGGGAACCCACCTCACAGAATGTAATGCCCGCAGTGTATGGGAGCCCACCTCACAGAATGTAATGCCCGCAGTGTATAGGAGCCCACCTCACAGAATGTAATGCCCGCAGTGTATGGGAGCCCACCTCACAGAATGTAACCTCACAGAGTGTATGGGAGCCCACCTCACAGAATGTAATGCCCGCACTGTATGGGAGCCCACCTCACAGAATGTAATGCCCGCAGTGTATGGGAACCCACCTCACAGAATGTAATGCCCGCAGTGTATGGGAGCCCGCCTCACAGAATGTAATGCCCGCAGTGTATAGGAGCCCACCTCACAGAATGTAATGCCCGCAGTGTATGGGAGCCCACCTCACAGAATGTAATGCCCGCAGTGTATGGGAGCCCACCTCACAGAGTGTAATGCCCGCAGTGTATAGGAGCCCACCTCACAGAATGTAATGCCCGCACTGTATGGGAGCCCACCTCACAGAATGTAATGCCCGCAGTGTATGGGAGCCCACCTCACAGAATAATGCCCGCAGTGTATGGGTGCCCACCTCACAGAATGTAATGCCCGCAGTGTATGGGAGCCCACCTCACAGAATGTAATGCCCGCAGTGTATGGGAGCCCACCTCACAGAATGTAATGCCCGCACCCCACCTCACAGAATGTAATGCCCGGACTGTGGGAGCCCACCTCACAGAATGTAATGCCCGCAGTGTATAGGAGCCCACCTCACAGAATGTAATGCCCGCAGTGTGGGAGCCCACCTCACAGAATGTAATGCCCGCACCCCACCTCACAGAATGTAATGCCCGCAGTATGGGAGCCCACCTCACAGAATAATGCCCGCAGTGTATGGGTGCCCACCTCACAGAATGTAATGCCCGCACCCCACCTCACAGAATGTAATGCCCGCAGTGTATGGGTGCCCACCTCACAGAATGTAATGCCCGCACCCCGCCTCACAGAGTGTAATGCCCGCAGTGTGGGAGCCCACCTCACAGAATGTAATGCCCGCACCCCACCTCACAGAATGTAATGCCCGCACCCCACCTCACAGAATGTAATGCCCGCACCCCACCTCACAGAATGTAATGCCCACAGTGTATGGGAGCCCACCTCACAGAATAATGCCCGCAGTGTATGGGTGCCCACCTCACAGAATGTAATGCCCGCAGTGTATGGGTGCCCACTTCACAGTATAATGCCCGCAGTGTATGGGTGCCCACCTCACAGAATGTAATGCCCGCAGTGTATGGGAGCCCACCTCACAGAATAATGCCCGCAGTGTATGGGTGCCCACCTCACAGAATGTAATGCCCGCACTGTATGGGAGCCCACCTCACAGAATGTAATGCCCGCAGTGTATGGGAGCCCACCTCACAGAATAATGCCCGCAGTGTATGGGTGCCCACCTCACAGAATGTAATGCCCGCAGTGTATGGGAGCCCACCTCACAGAATGTAATGCCCGCAGTGTATGGGAGCCCACCTCACAGAATGTAATGCCCGCACCCCACCTCACAGAATGTAATGCCCGGACTGTGGGAGCCCACCTCACAGAATGTAATGCCCGCAGTGTATAGGAGCCCACCTCACAGAATGTAATGCCCGCAGTGTGGGAGCCCACCTCACAGAATGTAATGCCCGCACCCCACCTCACAGAATGTAATGCCCGCAGTATGGGAGCCCACCTCACAGAATAATGCCCGCAGTGTATGGGTGCCCACCTCACAGAATGTAATGCCCGCACCCCACCTCACAGAATGTAATGCCCGCAGTGTATGGGTGCCCACCTCACAGAATGTAATGCCCGCACCCCGCCTCACAGAGTGTAATGCCCGCAGTGTGGGAGCCCACCTCACAGAATGTAATGCCCGCACCCCACCTCACAGAATGTAATGCCCGCACCCCACCTCACAGAATGTAATGCCCACAGTGTATGGGAGCCCACCTCACAGAATAATGCCCGCAGTGTATGGGTGCCCACCTCACAGAATGTAATGCCCGCAGTGTATGGGTGCCCACTTCACAGTATAATGCCCGCAGTGTATGGGTGCCCACCTCACAGAATGTAATGCCCGCACCCCACCTCACAGAATGTAATGCCCGCACTGTGGGAGCCCACCTCACAGAATGTAATGCCCGCACCCCACCTCACAGAGTGTAATGCCCGCAGTGTATGGGAGCCCACCTCACAGAATGTAATGCCCACACCCCACCTCACAGAATGTAATGCCCGCACTGTGGGAGCCCACCTCACAGAATGTAATGCCCGCAGTGTATGGGAGCCCACCTCACAGAATGTAATGCCCGCAGTGTATGGGAGCCCACCTCACAGAATGTAATGCCCGCAGTGTATTGGAGCCCACCTCACAGAATGTAATGCACGCAGTGTATGGGAGCCCACCTCACAGAATGTAATGCCCGCAGTGTATGGGAGCCCACCTCACAGAATGTAATGCCCGCAGTGTATGGGAGCCCACCTCACAGAATGTAATGCCCGCAGTGTATGGGAGCCCACCTCACAGAATGTAATGCCCGCAGTGTATGGGAGCCCACCTCACAGAATGTAATGCCCGCAGTGTATGGGAGCCCACCTCACAGAATAATGCCCGCAGTGTATGGGTGCCCACCTCACAGAATGTAATGCCCGCACCCCACCTCACAGAATGTAATGCCCGACGTGTATGGGAGCCCACCTCACAGAATAATGCCCGCAGTGTATGGGTGCCCACCTCACAGTATAATGCCCGCAGTGTATGGGTGCCCACCTCACAGAACGTAATGCCCGCACCCCACCTCACAGAATGTAATGCCCGCACTGTGGGAGCCCACCTCACAGAATGTAATGCCCGCACCCCACCTCACAGAGTGTAATGCCCGCAGTGTATGGGAGCCCACCTCACAGAATGTAATGCCCGCAGTGTATGGGAGCCCACCTCACAGAATGTAATGCCCACACCCCACCTCACAGAATGTAATGCCCGCACTGTGGGAGCCCACCTCACAGAATGTAATGCCCGCAGTGTATAGGAGCCCACCTCACAGAATGTAATGCCTGCAGTGTATGGGAGCCCACCTCAGAGAATGTAATGCCCGCCGTGTATGGGAGCCCACTTCACAGAATGTAATGCCTGCAGTGTATGGGAGCCCACCTCACAGAATAATGCCCGCAGTGTATGGGTGTCCACCTCACAGAATGTAATGCCCGCACCCCGCCTCACAGAGTGTAATGCCCGCAGTGTGGGAGCCCACCTCACAGAATGTAATGCCCGCAGTGTGGGAGCCCACCTCACAGAATGTAACCTCACAGTGTATGGGAGCCCACCTCACAGAATGTAATGCCCGCACTGTATGGGAGCCCACCTCACAGAGTGTAATGCCCGCAGTGTATAGGAGCCCACCTCACAGAATGTAATGCCCGCAGTGTATGGGAGCCCGCCTCACAGAATGTAATGCCCGCAGTGTATGGGAGCCCACCTCACAGAATGTAACCTCACAGAGTGTATGGGAGCCCACCTCACAGAATGTAATGCCCGCAGTGTATGGGAGCCCACCTCACAGAATGTAATGCCCGCAGTGTATGGGAACCCACTTCACAGAATGTAATGCCCGCAGTGTATGGGAGCCCGCCTCACAGAATGTAATGCCCGCAGTGTATGGGAGCCCACCTCACAGAATGTAATGCCCGCAGTGTATGGGAGCCCACCTCACAGAATGTAATGCCCGCAGTGTATGGGAGCTCACCTCACAGAATGTAACCTCACAGAGTGTATGGGAGCCCACCTCACAGAATGTAATGCCCGCACTGTATGGGAACCCACCTCACAGAATGTAATGCCCGCAGTGTATAGGAGCCCACCTCACAGAATGTAATGCCCGCAGTGTATAGGAGCCCACCTCACAGAGTGTAATGCCCGCAGTGTATAGGAGCCCACCTCACAGAATGTAATGCCCGCAGTGTATGGGAGCCCACCTCACAGAATGTAACCTCACAGAGTGTATGGGAGCCCACCTCACAGAATGTAATGCCCGCACTGTATGGGAGCCCACCTCACAGAATGTAATGCCCGCACTGTATGGGAGCCCACCTCACAGAATGTAACCTCACAGAGTGTATGGGAGCCCACCTCACAGAATGTAATGCCCGCACTGTATGGGAGCCCACCTCACAGAATGTAATGCCTGCAGTGTATGGGAGCCCTCCTCACAGAATGTAATGCCCGCAGTGTATGGGAGCCCGCCTCACAGAATGTAATGCCCGCACTGTATGGGAGCCCACCTCACAGAATGTAACCTCACAGAGTGTATGGGAGCCCACCTCACAGAATGTAATGCCCGCACTGTATGGGAGCTCACCTCACAGAATGTAATGCCCGCACTGTATGGGAGCCCACCTCACAGAATGTAATGCCCGCAGTGTATGGGAGCCCGCCTCACAGAATGTAATGCCCGCAGTGTATAGGAGCCCACCTCACAGAATGTAATGCCCGCAGTGTATGGGAGCCCACCTCACAGAATGTAATGCCCACAATGTATGGGAGCCCACCTCACAGACTGTAATGCCCGCAGTGTATGGGAGCCCACCTCACAGAATGTAATGCCCGCACTGTATGGGAGCCCACCTCACAGAATGTAATGCCCGCAGTGTATGGGAGCCCACCTCACAGAGTGTAATGCCCGCAGTGTATAGGAGACCACCTCACAGAATGTAATGCCCGCACTGTATGGGAGCCCACCACACAGAATGTAATGCCCGCAGTGTATGGGAGCCCACCTCACAGAGTGTAATGCCCGCAGTGTATAGGAGCCCACCTCACAGAATGTAATGCCCGCAGTGTATGGGAGCTCACCTCACAGAATGTAACCTCACAGAGTGTATGGGAGCCCACCTCACAGAATGTAATGCCCGCAGTGTATGGGAGCTCACCTCACAGAATGTAACCTCACAGAGTGTATGGGAGCCCACCTCACAGAATGTAATGCCCGCAGTGTATGGGAGCTCACCTCACAGAATGTAACCTCACAGAGTGTATGGGAGCCCACCTCACAGAATGTAATGCCCGCACTGTATGGGAACCCACCTCACAGAATGTAATGCCCGCAGTGTATAGGAGCCCACCTCACAGAATGTAATGCCCGCAGTGTATAGGAGCCCACCTCACAGAGTGTAATGCCCGCAGTGTATAGGAGCCCACCTCACAGAATGTAATGCCCGCAGTGTATGGGAGCCCACCTCACAGAATGTAACCTCACAGTGTATGGGAGCCCACCTCACAGAATGTAATGCCCGCACTGTATGGGAGCCCACCTCACAGAATGTAATGCCCGCACTGTATGGGAGCCCACCTCACAGAATGTAACCTCACAGAGTGTATGGGAGCCCACCTCACAGAATGTAATGCCCGCACTGTATGGGAGCCCACCTCACAGAATGTAATGCCTGCAGTGTATGGGAGCCCTCCTCACAGAATGTAATGCCCGCAGTGTATGGGAGCCCGCCTCACAGAATGTAATGCCCGCACTGTATGGGAGCCCACCTCACAGAATGTAACCTCACAGAGTGTATGGGAGCCCACCTCACAGAATGTAATGCCTGCAGTGTATGGGAGCCCTCCTCACAGAATGTAATGCCCGCAGTGTATGGGAGCCCGCCTCACAGAATGTAATGCCCGCACTGTATGGGAGCCCACCTCACAGAATGTAACCTCACAGAGTGTATGGGAGCCCACCTCACAGAATGTAATGCCCGCACTGTATGGGAGCTCACCTCACAGAATGTAATGCCCGCACTGTATGGGAGCCCACCTCACAGAATGTAATGCCCGCAGTGTATGGGAGCCCGCCTCACAGAATGTAATGCCCGCAGTGTATAGGAGCCCACCTCACAGAATGTAATGCCCGCAGTGTATGGGAGCCCACCTCACAGAATGTAATGCCCGCAATGTATGGGAGCCCACCTCACAGACTGTAATGCCCGCAGTGTATGGGAGCCCACCTCACAGAATGTAATGTCCGCAGTGTATGGGAGCCCACCTCACAGAATGTAATGCCCGCACTGTATGGGAGCCCACCTCACAGAATGTAATGCCCGCAGTGTATGGGAGCCCACCTCACAGAGTGTAATGCCCGCAGTGTATAGGAGACCACCTCACAGAATGTAATGCCCGCACTGTATGGGAGCCCACCACACAGAATGTAATGCCCGCAGTGTATGGGAGCCCACCTCACAGAGTGTAATGCCCGCAGTGTATAGGAGCCCACCTCACAGAATGTAATGCCCGCAGTGTATGGGAGCTCACCTCACAGAATGTAACCTCACAGAGTGTATGGGAGCCCACCTCACAGAATGTAATGCCCGCACTGTATGGGAACCCACCTCACAGAATGTAATGCCCGCAGTGTATAGGAGCCCACCTCACAGAATGTAATGCCCGCAGTGTATAGGAGCCCACCTCACAGAGTGTAATGCCCGCAGTGTATAGGAGCCCACCTCACAGAATGTAATGCCCGCAGTGTATGGGAGCCCACCTCACAGAATGTAACCTCACAGTGTATGGGAGCCCACCTCACAGAATGTAATGCCCGCACTGTATGGGAGCCCACCTCACAGAATGTAATGCCCGCACTGTATGGGAGCCCACCTCACAGAATGTAACCTCACAGAGTGTATGGGAGCCCACCTCACAGAATGTAATGCCCGCACTGTATGGGAGCCCACCTCACAGAATGTAATGCCTGCAGTGTATGGGAGCCCTCCTCACAGAATGTAATGCCCGCAGTGTATGGGAGCCCGCCTCACAGAATGTAATGCCCGCACTGTATGGGAGCCCACCTCACAGAATGTAACCTCACAGAGTGTATGGGAGCCCACCTCACAGAATGTAATGCCCGCACTGTATGGGAGCTCACCTCACAGAATGTAATGCCCGCACTGTATGGGAGCCCACCTCACAGAATGTAATGCCCGCAGTGTATGGGAGCCCGCCTCACAGAATGTAATGCCCGCAGTGTATAGGAGCCCACCTCACAGAATGTAATGCCCGCAGTGTATGGGAGCCCACCTCACAGAATGTAATGCCCGCAATGTATGGGAGCCCACCTCACAGACTGTAATGCCCGCAGTGTATGGGAGCCCACCTCACAGAATGTAATGCCCGCACTGTATGGGAGCCCACCTCACAGAATGTAATGCCCGCAGTGTATGGGAGCCCACCTCACAGAGTGTAATGCCCGCAGTGTATAGGAGACCACCTCACAGAATGTAATGCCCGCACTGTATGGGAGCCCACCACACAGAATGTAATGCCCGCAGTGTATGGGAGCCCACCTCACAGAGTGTAATGCCCGCAGTGTATAGGAGCCCACCTCACAGAATGTAATGCCCGCAGTGTATGGGAGCTCACCTCACAGAATGTAACCTCACAGAGTGTATGGGAGCCCACCTCACAGAATGTAATGCCCGCACTGTATGGGAGCCCACCTCACAGAATGTAATGCCCGCAGTGTATGGGAGCCCACCTCACAGAATGTAATGCCCGCACTGTATGGGAGCCCACCACACAGAATGTAATGCCAGCAGTGTATGGGAGCCCGCCTCACAGAATGTAATGCCCGCACTGTATGGGAGCCCACCTCACAGAATGTAATGCCCGCAGTGTATGGGAGCCCACCTCACAGAATGTAATGCCCGCAGTGTATGGGAGCCCACCTCTCAGAATGTAATGCCCGCAGTGTATGGGAGCCCACCTCACAGAATGTAACCTCACAGTGTATGGGAGCCCACCTCACAGAGTTTAATACCCACAGTGTATGGGAGCCCACCTCACAGAATGTAATGCCTGCACTGTATGGGAGCCCACCTCACAGAATGTAATGCCCGCAGTGTATGGGAGCCCACCTCACAGAATGTAATGCCCGCTGAGTATGGGAGCCCACCTCACAGAATGTAATGCCCGCAGTGTATGGGAGCCCACCTCACAGAATGTAATACCCGCAGTGTATGGGAGCCCACCTCACAGAGTGTAATGCCCGGACTGTATGGGAGCCCACCTCACAGAATGTAATGCCCGCAGTGTATGGGAGCCCACCTCACAGTGTAATGCCCGCAGTGTATGGGAGCCCACCTCACAGAGTGTAATGCCCGCAGTGTATGGGAGCCCACCTCACAGAATGTAATGCCCACACCCCACCTCACAGAATGTAATACCCGCAGTGTATGGGAGCCCACCTCATAGAATGTAATGCCCGCACTGTATGGGAGCCCACCTCACAGAATGTAATGCCCGCACTGTATGGGAGCCCACCTCACAGAATGTAATGCCCGCACTGTATAGGAGCCCACCTCACAGAGTAATGCCCGCAGTGTATGGGAGCCCGCCTCACAGAATGTAATGCCCGCAGTGTATGGGAGCCCGCCTCACAGAATGTAATGCCCGCAGTGTATGGGAGCCCACCTCACAGAGTGTAATGCCCGCAGTGTATGGGAGCCCACCTCACAGAATGTAATGCCCGCACTGTATGGGAGCCCACCTCACAGAATGTAATGCCCGCACTGTATAGGAGCCCACCTCACAGAGTGTAATGCCCGCAGTGTTTGGGAGCCCGCCTCACAGAATGTAATGCCCGCAGTGTATGGGAGCCCGCCTCACAGAATGTAATGCCCGCAGTGTATGGGAGCCCACCTCACAGAGTGTAATGCCCGCAGTGTATGGGAGCCCACCTCACAGAGTATAATGCCCGCAGTGTATGGGAGCCCACCTCACAGAGTATAATGCCCGCAGTGTATGGGAGCCCACCTCACAGAGTGTAATGCCCGCAGTGTATGGGAGCCCACCTCACAGAATGTAATGCCCGCAGTGTATGGGAGCCCACCTCACAGAGTGTAATGCCTGGACTGTATGGGAGCCCACCTCACAGAATGTAATGCCCGCAGTGTATGGGAGCCCACCTCACAGAATGTAATGCCCGCAGTGTATGGGAGCCCACCTCACAGAATGTAATGCCCGCACTGTATGGGAGCCCACCTCACAGAATGTAATGCCCGCAGTGTATAGGAGCCCACCTCACAGAATGTAATGCCCGCACTGTATGGGAGCCCACCTCACAGAATGTAATGCCCGCACTGTATGGGAGCCCACCTCACAGAATGTAATGCCCGCACTGTATAGGAGACCACCTCACAGAGTGTAATGCCCGCAGTGTATGGGAGCCCGCCTCATAGAATGTAATGCCCGCAGTGTATGGGAGCCCGCCTCATAGAATGTAATGCCCGCAGTGTATGGGTGCCCAGCTCACAGAATGTAATGCCCGCAGTGTATGGGAACCCACGTCACAGAGTGTAATGCCCGCAGTGTATAGGAGCCCACCTCACAGAATGTAATGCCCGCACCCCACCTCACAGAATGTAATGCCCGCAGTGTATGGGTGCCCACCTCACAGAATGTAATGCCCGCAGTGTATGGGAGCCCACCTCACAGAATGTAATGCCCGCAGTGTATGGGAGCCCACCTCACAGAGTGTAATACCCGGAGTGTATGGGAGCCCACCTCACAGAATGTAATACCCGGAGTGTATGGGAGCCCACCTCACATGGTGTGGTAATGCCCACAGTGTATGGGTGCCCACCTCACAGAGAGTGGTAATGTCCACAGTGTATGGGTGCCCACATCACAGAGTGGTAATGTCCACAGTGTATTGGTGCCCACCTCACAGAGTAATGCCCACCTTGTATGAGTGCCCACATCACAGAGAGTGGTAGTGTATGTGTAGGTTGTTACAGTGGCATTGCTTTCCTCACGGGGAGAGTGATGTCATGCTTGGAAGCGAGGAAGGATTCCTTTTATCAGGTATTCACAAAAATGCAACATTCTTTTACTCCAGGCCAGAGAGGTGAGCTCTGATTCAGTTTGTGGGTGGCTCCCCTATGTGGGTATGTGCACACGTTGCGGATTTGATGCTGAGGATTCGCAGCAGTTTTCCATGCGTTGTACAGTACCATGTAAATGTATGGAAAACAAAATCCCCAGTGCACATGCTGCGGAAAATACAGCACGGAAATGCTGCATTTTTTTCAACATGTCAATTCTTTGTGCGGATTCCGCAGCGTTTTACACCTGCTCCATAACTAATCCACAGGTGTAAAAACGCAGGTGAAAACCACAAAAAAAACGCTGTAAATCCGCAGGTAAAAAGCAGGGCGTTTTAGCTGCGGATTTGTCAGAATCTGCGCGGAAAAATCCACACGAATCCACAACCTGTGCACATACCCTATATATTCTGGCTGGAGGGGAAGTCAGAGCAGTCTGTTACAGAGAAGTGAGGAGAGAGGAAGAGAGAGAGAATCAAAGACAGAGGGGCCGTGCTGCAGCTCCTGGAAAGGAGAGAGTAAAGGACGGAACAAGCTGTAGAGAGCGTGAAGGAGGAAAGAGAGTTGAGAGCTTGAGAGAGAAGCTGCGACTGGGCTTCCTCCACGCTGAGCGCAGATACCGGTAGCCAGAAGACCGAGGTTGTGGGGGTAACTATGCCCCTCGGCAGAAACCGGTGGACAGCAGATTACAAGTTACCTGTCCACCATTAGCAACCGAGGAGGACACAGCAGATAGAACCCGGGTCATGATAGAGATCCTGTAAAAAGGCTCGAGCGACTTGTCGTACGGGTAGTGTCCTACCTATAGGGAGACGGAGCGAAAACGTGAGGACCTTATGTGAGGCCTAAGGCAGCAAGGGACTACAATGCAGCGCTAGAGAGAAGGCTTCCAACCCCACCTGGTAAAGGGGATTCCAGATTCGCTTCCAAGCCAGACCTTACCTGTACCTGTGATCCGGTACCCTGGACTGTGGCTGCCTGAATTAATCAGTAAACCAGGTAAAGAGACGGAAACATTGTGTCCTCCGTTTGTTTTCCGGCACCACACTATCCTTTCCAACCACACCGGGATCCCTAGGGACCCAACTTCACCTGTGGGTAGCCATACCATCCCTGCTGCCATAACATTACCCCCAGAGGCGTAGGGTTTTGGTTCGGTGGGGGAAGACTTCTGAGTGGGCCCCTAACCAGGTAACCTTGATTACAACTCAGTTAAGTGCCCTAGTACTAGAGGAGAACCTCAGCAGATGATCGTGCTGTTACTGAAGATAATCTACTATATAATTGTCTAAGGGTCACTTCCGTCTGTCCTTCTGTCTGTCTGTCACGGTTATTCATTCGCTGATTGGTCTCAGCAGCTGCCTGTCATGGCTGCCGCGACCAATCAGCGACGGCCACAGTCCAGAAGAAAATGGCCCCTCCTTCCTCCCCGCAGTCAGTGCAGCATGAATAGTAAAAATATCTAATGTTAAAAATAATTAAAAAAATAGTTACATACTCACCCTCCGGTGGCCCCCCCCCCCCCCCCCCCCGATCAGAAACCGGCCTTTCCCGCTCCGCGCAACGCCGCGGTGACCGCTGCATGCATTGCGGTCTCGCGAGATGATTACGTACAGTTTGCGAGACCGCTACGTCATCATCTCGTGAGACCGCAATGCAATCTTCAGACCGGAGCGTGTGACAAGCATCGGGAACCCGCCGCTTCGATCCAGAGGCTCCAGGAGGTGAGTATGTAACTATTTTTTATTTTAATTTTTTTTTTTTTTTTTTTACAGGGATATGGTGCATACTACGTGGCTGGGCAGCATACTATGTGACTGGGCAATATACTACGTGGACATGCATATTCCAGAATACCCGATGCGTTAGAATCGGGCCACCATCTAGTCTCTATACAAAGACCAATATGGATATTACCGCCATATGGTCAGTAGTAGATACCAGCCCTACAAAACATATAACAGATCACTGCACAGTTACAGATAATGTCTTACCGCAGACGTCCTTTGTGATGGAATCGTTCATTTTACCTGTCTTTTCCATCTGGCCCAGACTGACATGACAACTTCTTCCAGCTACAACTCGTCTGCAGAGAATGCAACAAAGACATATTTCACTTTTCATATTCCTGCCCCATCACCATCTATTACCAACCTGCAAACTCCTCATCCTGCTTATACCCCAATATTGAGCCGCTGCTACGTATGTGTCCCTATTACTGTACCCGATACCCAATACTGAGCCACTGCTGCCGTATGTCCCATTTACTGCACCTGAGCCGCTGCTGCCATATGGGTCCCTATTACTGCACCCGATACCCCAATACTGAGCCGCTGCTGCCGTATGTGTCCCTATTACTGCACCCGATACCCCAATACTGAGCCGATGCTGCCATATGTGTCCCTATTACTGCACCTGATACCCCAATACTGAGCCGCTGCTGCTGTATGTGTCCCTATTACTGCACCTGATACCCCAATACTGAGCCGCTGCTGCCGTATGTGTCCCTATTACTGCATTTGATACCCCAATACTGAACCGCTGCTGCCGTATGTGTCCCTATTACTGCACCTGGTGTGCGGTTCTCTGTGCCCTCTAAATTCTAAAGCAACTCTCTACAATATAGTAATGCCAGGTGCAAGTGCGCTAGAAAACAGTGCCCTAGAAAGTAATAATGCCCTGTGTTCCGCTTTGATAGCCACAGTAACCCGAGTTCCCCTATAAGTGCCCACTTTACATTTAATAAAGTCCCGAGTCTACCCCTGTACAACTCCCCTATGCATAGCATGATGCTCTCTTATACACAGTATAATGCCCCCACACAGTATACTGACTCCTTAGTAGCCCCCAAACTGTTTGATGGCTCCAACAATGTATAATGACCCCCACACTGTAATCTCCATACTGTATGATGGCCCCCTAGATACCCTCCATATACAGTAGCATAATGCACCAAATAGTCCACAATATAGTATAATGCACTCCCCATAGGCAGACTCTATAGCATACGGCAGCCCCTATAGGCAGACCCTGTAATAAGGCAGCACCCCCATAGTCAGACCCTGTAATAAGGCAGCATCCCCATAGTCAGACCCTGTAATAAGGCAGCACCCCCATAGTCAGACCCTGTAATAAGGCAGCACCCCCATAGTCAGACCCTGTAATAAGGCAGCACCCCCATAGTCAGACCCTGTAAGAAGGCAGCACCCCCATAGTCAGACCCTGTAAGAAGGCAGCACCCCCATAGTCAGACCCTGTAAGAAGGCAGCACCCCCATAGTCAGACCCTGTAAGAAGGCAGCACCCCCATAGTCAGACCCTGTAAGAAGGCAGCACCCCCATAGTCAGACCCTGTAATAAGGCAGCACCCCCATAGTCAGACCCTGTAATAAGGCAGCCCCCCATAGTCAGACCCTGTAATAATTCAGCCGCCATAGTCAGACCCTGTAGTAAGGCAGCACCCCCATAGTCAGACCCTGTAATAAGGCAACACCCCCATAGACCCTGTAATAAGGCAGCACCCCCATAGACCCTGTAATAAGGCAGCACCCCCATAGTCAGACCCTGTAATAAGGCAGCACCCCCATAGTCAGACCCTGTAATAAGGCAGCACCCCCATAGTCAGACCCTGTAATAAGGCAGCGCCCCCAGTCAGACCCTGTAATAAGGCAGCACCCCCATAGTCAGACCCTGTAATAAGGCAGCACCCCCATAGTCAGACTCTGTAATAAGGCAGCACCCCCATAGTCAGACCCTGTAATAAGGCAGCGCCCCCATAGACCCTGTAATAAGGCAGCACCCCCATAGACCCTGTAATAAGGCAGCACCCCCATAGTCAGACCCTGTAATAAGGCAGCACCCCCATTGTCAGACCCTGTAATAAGGCAGCACCCCCATAGTCAGACTCTGTAATAAGGCAGCACCCCCATAGTCAGACCCTGTAATAAGGCAGCACCCCCATAGTCAGACCCTGTAATAAGGCAGCACCCCCATAGTCAGACCCTGTAATAAGGCAGCGCCCCCATAGTCAGACCCTGTAATAAGGCAGCGCCCCCATAGTCAGACCCTGTAATAAGGCAGCTCCCCCATAGTCAGACCCTGTAATAAGGCAGCACCCCCATAGTCAGACTCTGTAATAAGGCAGCACCCCCATAGTCAGACCCTGTAATAAGGCAGCGCCCCCATAGTCAGACCCTGTAATAAGGCAGCACCCCCATAGACCCTGTAATAAGGCAGCACCCCCATAGTCAGACCCTGTAATAAGGCAGCACCCCCATAGTCAGACTCTGTAATAAGGCAGCACCCCCATAGTCAGACCCTGTAATAAGGCAGCGCCCCCATAGACCCTGTAATAAGGCAGCACCCCCATAGACCCTGTAATAAGGCAGCACCCCCATTGTCAGACCCTGTAATAAGGCAGCCCCCATAGTCAGACCCTGTAATAAGGCAGCACCCCCATAGACCCTGTAATAAGGCAGCACCCCCATAGTCAGACCCTGTAATAAGGCAGCACCCCCATTGTCAGACCCTGTAATAAGGCAGCCCCCATAGTCAGACCCTGTAATAAGGCAGCACCCCCATTGTCAGACCCTGTAATAAGGCAGCCCCCATAGTCAGACCCTGTAATAAGGCAGCCCCCATAGTCAGACCCTGTAATAAGGCAGCACCCCCATAGTCAGACCCTGTAATAAGGCAGCGCCCCCATAGACCCTGTAATAAGGCAGCACCCCCATAGACCCTGTAATAAGGCAGCACCCCCATAGTCAGACCCTGTAATAAGGCAGCACCCCCATAGTCAGACCCTGTAATAAGGCAGCACCCCCATAGTCAGACCCTGTAATAAGGCAGCGCCCCCATAGTCAGACCCTGTAATAAGGCAGCGCCCCCATAGTCAGACCCTGTAATAAGGCAGCACCCCCATAGTCAGACCCTGTAATAAGGCAGCACCCCCATTGTCAGACCCTGTAATAAGGCAGCACCCCCATAGTCAGACTCTGTAATAAGGCAGCACCCCCATAGTCAGACCCTGTAATAAGGCAGCACCCCCATTGTCAGACCCTGTAATAAGGCAGCCCCCATAGTCAGACCCTGTAATAAGGCAGCACCCCCATTGTCAGACCCTGTAATAAGGCAGCCCCCATAGTCAGACCCTGTAATAAGGCAGCTCCCCCATAGTCAGACCATGTAATAAGGCAGCACCCCCATAGTCAGACCCTGTAATAAGGCAGCACCCCCATAGTCAGACCCTGTAATAAGGCAGCACCCCCATAGACCCTGTAATAAGGCAGCACCCCCATAGACCCTGTAATAAGGCAGCCCCCATAGTCAGACCCTGTAATAAGGCAGCTTCCCATTGTTAGACCCTGTAATAAGGCAGCACCCCCATTGTCAGACCCTGTAATAAGGCAGCCCCCATAGTCAGACCCTGTAATAAGGCAGCACCCCCATTGTCAGACCCTGTAATAAGGCAGCCCCCATAGTCAGACCCTGTAATAAGGCAGCACCCCCATAGGCAGACCCTGTAATAAGGCAGCCCCCCCATAGGCAATACCTGTAATAAGGCAGCCCCCATAGTCAGACCCTGTAATAAAGCAGCTTCCCATTGTTAGACCCTGTAATAAGGCAGACCCTGTAATAAGGCAGCACGCGCATAGTCAGACCCTGTAATAAGGCAGCACCCCCATAGTCAGACCCTGTAATAAGGCAGCACCCCCATAGTCAGACTCTGTAATAAGGCAGCACCCCCATAGTCAGACCCTGTAATAAGGCAGCACCCCCATAGTCAGACCCTGTAATAAGGCAGCACCCCCATAGTCAGACCCTGTAATAAGGCAGCGCCCCCATAGTCAGACCCTGTAATAAGGCAGCGCCCCCATAGTCAGACCCTGTAATAAGGCAGCTCCCCCATAGTCAGACCCTGTAATAAGGCAGCACCCCCATAGTCAGACTCTGTAATAAGGCAGCACCCCCATAGTCAGACCCTGTAATAAGGCAGCGCCCCCATAGTCAGACCCTGTAATAAGGCAGCACCCCCATAGACCCTGTAATAAGGCAGCACCCCCATAGTCAGACCCTGTAATAAGGCAGCACCCCCATAGTCAGACTCTGTAATAAGGCAGCACCCCCATAGTCAGACCCTGTAATAAGGCAGCGCCCCCATAGACCCTGTAATAAGGCAGCACCCCCATAGACCCTGTAATAAGGCAGCACCCCCATAGTCAGACCCTGTAATAAGGCAGCACCCCCATTGTCAGACCCTGTAATAAGGCAGCCCCCATAGTCAGACCCTGTAATAAGGCAGCACCCCCATAGACCCTGTAATAAGGCAGCACCCCCATAGTCAGACCCTGTAATAAGGCAGCACCCCCATTGTCAGACCCTGTAATAAGGCAGCCCCCATAGTCAGACCCTGTAATAAGGCAGCACCCCCATTGTCAGACCCTGTAATAAGGCAGCCCCCATAGTCAGACCCTGTAATAAGGCAGCCCCCATAGTCAGACCCTGTAATAAGGCAGCACCCCCATAGTCAGACCCTGTAATAAGGCAGCGCCCCCATAGACCCTGTAATAAGGCAGCACCCCCATAGACCCTGTAATAAGGCAGCACCCCCATAGTCAGACCCTGTAATAAGGCAGCACCCCCATAGTCAGACCCTGTAATAAGGCAGCACCCCCATAGTCAGACCCTGTAATAAGGCAGCGCCCCCATAGTCAGACCCTGTAATAAGGCAGCGCCCCCATAGTCAGACCCTGTAATAAGGCAGCACCCCCATAGTCAGACCCTGTAATAAGGCAGCACCCCCATTGTCAGACCCTGTAATAAGGCAGCACCCCCATAGTCAGACTCTGTAATAAGGCAGCACCCCCATAGTCAGACCCTGTAATAAGGCAGCACCCCCATTGTCAGACCCTGTAATAAGGCAGCCCCCATAGTCAGACCCTGTAATAAGGCAGCACCCCCATTGTCAGACCCTGTAATAAGGCAGCCCCCATAGTCAGACCCTGTAATAAGGCAGCTCCCCCATAGTCAGACCATGTAATAAGGCAGCACCCCCATAGTCAGACCCTGTAATAAGGCAGCACCCCCATAGTCAGACCCTGTAATAAGGCAGCACCCCCATAGACCCTGTAATAAGGCAGCACCCCCATAGACCCTGTAATAAGGCAGCCCCCATAGTCAGACCCTGTAATAAGGCAGCTTCCCATTGTTAGACCCTGTAATAAGGCAGCACCCCCATTGTCAGACCCTGTAATAAGGCAGCCCCCATAGTCAGACCCTGTAATAAGGCAGCACCCCCATTGTCAGACCCTGTAATAAGGCAGCCCCCATAGTCAGACCCTGTAATAAGGCAGCACCCCCATAGGCAGACCCTGTAATAAGGCAGCCCCCCCATAGGCAATACCTGTAATAAGGCAGCCCCCATAGTCAGACCCTGTAATAAAGCAGCTTCCCATTGTTAGACCCTGTAATAAGGCAGACCCTGTAATAAGGCAGCACGCGCATAGTCAGACTCTGTAATAAGGCAGCCCCCATAGACCCTGTAATAAGGCAGCACGCCCATAGTCAGACCCTGTAATAAACCAGCACCCACAGTCAGACCCTGTAATAAGGCAGCCCCCCCATAGGCAGACCCTGTAATAAGGGAGCACCCCCATAGGCAGACCCTAAGGCAACAGCACCCAATGAAAAAAAAAAAAAATACTCACCTCTCTTCATCCTGGTTCCTGTGCTGCTCCCGCTGATCTCCTGACAGCGAGCACCAGGCAGTGATGTCATCACGCCTGCTGTCAGTGTCGGCGACGTCAGACGCCGACACGGACAGGGGGATGATGGGAGAAGGAGCGCAGCACTCCTCATATCATTTTGATCAGCTGTATCGGCTTAATGCTGGTACAGCTGATCTTCTGATGACGGCAGGGGGCCCACTGCTGGCACCGGGCCCCCCCTCCTGCTCAGGGGCCCCATAGCGGCAGAGCTGCGCGCTCTGATACAGTTACAGTAGCGTAGCTCCGGGTGTGCCCCCTCAGAGCATTGGGACTGAGGCGCCCGCACCCTCTGCCCCCCGGTAGCTATGCTACTGATTACCCCAAAGGACCCCTTTTAAGCAGCATCGGTCACCCATGACCGAGTACCATAAGTGGCGTCACAAACTTATATTATTTCGCAAACCCCTTTAAAGACATTTCCTTTAACATGGGCACCCAGGGCCACGGACCAGGTCACCGCCGCCGTGACATCCCTTTAAGTACCGGACCCGGTACCCAGTACCACACATTCAATATGAGTGCCCACCACATAGAGGCTGGTAATGCCCGCAGTGTATGGGTGCCCACCTCACAGAGGGTGGTAGTGCCTGCAGTGTATAGGTTCCCACCTCAGAGACAGGTAGTGCCCACAGTGTATGGAAGCCCACCTTACACAGATAGGTAATGCCCGCAATGTACGAATGACCACGTCACAGAGGGTGGTAGTGCCCGCAGTGTATGGGTGCCCACCTCTCAGAGTGGTAGTGCCCAGCTCACAGAGAGTGGTAGTGTCTGCAGTGTATGGGAGCCCACATCACAGAGAGTGCTAATGCCCACAGTGTATGGGTGCCCACCTCACAGAGGGTGGTAGTGTCTGCAGTGTATAGGTTCCCACCTCACAGACCAACTAAAGACCTGGCCAGCAGTCTTGTTGTTATAAGGGCAATCTGTAGGTGCACATTCACACTGTGGCCATAAACATACAAAACCTAAGAAAAACAAAATAAGCAAATATCCTGTTATAAGTAAATAAATAGCATTAGTACATGCAAGAGGACTTGGTTCACAATATTTTGATCAAAAAAGTGTAATAGACCAGGTGTGCCCAATCGGGATGGTCCTTAACTCTTGTATCTCACCTTGCTATGTGCCAGCAGGCCCCAATATAAACACGGGCAGAGCAGACCCCAGACCTGACTGATTTACATCTACTTGTGGAAAGCTTGAATGGATCACTGAAGTTAGGTAGCACTGAATGAGGGGAACCTGTCACGTTGTACCTGCAGTCAGCTCTGTGCACAGCACAGTATAGAGAGGAGCCGAGCAAAATGGTATATATGGTAGCTTTGTGGGAACGGATTCAGTATGACTTATTATAATCAATGAAATCCCAGGTGATTGTATGTGAGTCCAGTGGGCGGTCCTATTCAGTGTTTGCATGCATGGAATACTATCAATCACTAAGTAGGACCGCCCACTGGACTCATACAATCACCAGGGAGATCTATGCAGGTTCGGACTGGGGCTGAAATTCAGCCCTGGCATTTGAAATCACACAGGCCCATGTTGTCCCCAAGCACCAGATGGGCTATATTACTAATATTACCCTGGGTGGAGGAAAGCCAGATTTACCGTATTTTTCGGACTACAAGACGCACTTTTTCCCCCCCAAAAAAGGGGGGAAAATGGGGGGTGCGTCTAATAGTCGCAATTCAGGCTTACCGTGGCGGCAGAGGTCCGGTGGCAGAGGTGCAGAGGTGTGGGGGCAGAGGAGGCGCAGTAAGCGGGGTCCCTTTCTCCGGTGAGGTGATGCAGCAGCCCGGTATGCAGCAGAGCCGGGTGAATCCTGTTATCATCGGTGGGCGCGGCCATTTTCCTGAGGCCGCGCGTGCGCAGATGAAGCGCTCTGCTTCCCGGGGCTTCAGGAAAATGGCCGCGGGAGGCCGCGCGTGCGCAGATGGAGTTCGCGGCGGCCATTTTCCTGAAGCCCCGGGAAGCAGAGCGCTCCATCTGCGCACGCGCGGCCTCAGGAAGATGGCCGCGCCCACCGATAACAGGATTCACCCGGCTCTGCTGCATACCGGGCTGCTGCATCACCATACCGGGGAATGGGACCCCGCTTACTGCGCCTCTGCCGCCACAGTAAGCCTGCACGGTAAGCCTGGAACCCCTCTCACGCCATACCTCTCACTGCACCTCCTCATCCCAGCACCTCCCCACCTCTGCCGACACCTTGCCTCCTGTGACCCTGCTCTGCCACCGCCAGCCCTCAGGTAAGATACTGTAAATTCGGACAATAAGACGGACCCCCATCTTATAAAAAATCTTTTTTTCTGCAATTTTCACCCCAAATTTGGGGTGCGTCTTATAGTCCGAAAAATACGGTACTACAAGACCAATATTTCTAATGATACCCATGGCCTGCTGGGGTAAGTGACGGAATCAGCGACTTAGTGCTCAGTCACAACTCTTAACAGTATGGGTATCTACTACAAATCTACTATAAAATATGAATGTAATAAATGCTAAGTTTTTAGAATTTGCATCAATTCAACCACAAATAAATCTGCATCATATGCAGGGACCCTGTTTCTATGTTCACACTTTGCGGATTTTGCTGCGGATACGCAGCAGTTTCCCCTGAGTTTACAGTACAATGTAAACCTATGGGAAACAAAAAACGCTGTGCCCATGCTGCGGAAAAAACCGCGCGGAAACGCAGCGGATTACATTCCGCAGCATGTCACTTCTTTACAGCGGATTTTCACCTGCTCCAATAGGAAAATGCAGATGAAAATCCGCATAAGAAACCGCAGTAAAAACCGCGACGAGTTTTCACTGCAGATTTTGGACATAACCTTAGGGCAGTGTTCCCCAACTCCGGTCCTCAAGAGCCACCAACATGTCATGTTTTCAGGATTTCCTTAGTATTCCACAGATACTAAGGAAATCCTGAAAACATGACATGTTGGTGGGCCTTGAGGACCGGAGTTGGGGAACACTGCCTTAGGGTATGTTCACTGTCTTTTTAAGCCATTTTTTGCACAGAAAACGTTTAAAAAAAAAAAAACACCTCAAAGAAATTAACATTCATTTGCATATAAAAACACTTGTTCATATGCCTCTTTTAAAAAATGTAGGCTTTCAGAAGATGCCAAGTGGTTAGATGTAGCAACATGCCCTAAACAAAACAGTACAGCAAGTCGACAGGAAGGCTAAAAAGGCTGTTTTTATAGTATTTCTGCTGCAAACACCACCATTGTTTAAAAAAAAAAAAAAGCACAGGACCACTAGTAAATGACTCAGTTTTGAAGAATCCCAAAAATATGTTCACAAAAAGCAGTAAATGCTTTTTTTTGGAGGGGGGGGGGGGGGGGGATGTTGGGGAGGAGTGTGTTTAGTTTTGTTTTGTTTTTTTTTTAAAGCTGGTGAAAAAAAATATGGTCTTCTTGTTGCTTAGACTCTTCCCATTGTAATAGGTGTGCGATTTGCAATTTTCCAAACACACTCCAACTAGACGTGCACAGCTTCGCTCAGTTCACTTATACAGAGCAAGGCCGCGCATGTCTAGTCATAATGTCGCTGAGAGTATTCATATCGCATATGCAGAATCCTGGCAGTGCCCTCTGTGAGGATTCACAAGCTGCAGACTTTTGGGCCAAACTTGGACAACCCATAAGTTCCAGTAATACTATACACTTTAGAAAAAAAAAAGTTAGGCACTCCGTTAACATTTTTTGATCAAAAAATGCAAAAGCAATCCAATTGTGATGTGTGTCTGAGCATGACCCGTAGGGCTCCTCACTTGCGTGAAATACATCCGAGTCTCGCAGGTTAAAACCCGGCTCTGCCGTCGGCACTCCAGAGCGGAGCATGCGGCCGCACAGCAATACATCGATCTGCATGCTCCGCTCCCAAGTGCCGTCAGCAGAGCCGGGTTTTAACCTGCGAGACTCGGACTATAAGGAGCCCTTATCACTAATGTCTCACCTCTCTATGTGCCATACTGGGCCTCATCTGACCTGGGAAGTGAAAGCAGGCGCACAGCTGACAATTAAAACCTTGTCTGGGAGGATGAGAGCAGAGCCTGGAAGGGGCCACACCCCCGAAACACAATAAAAGGGACCACACACCTAAATACTTAATATCCAGGTGCACAAATACACCACTGTGGCCAGTGCGGTTTACCTGCGGATTTAGCAAAATCAGTCCGGAAAAATCCGCAGCGTGTACACATACTCTTAGGGCTAATTCGTGGGTCCCGAGATTGCAGCGCTAGGTAGGCAGGGCACAGCATATCCACATCAGTGCAAGGCCTGCAGGCACTGTATGTGCATTCACTGCTCCCACTGCATCCCTCACAAAGCTCCATAACTGTCATCTGCTGCTTTTTTTTACTATATACCTAGCTGCAGTTTTCTTTTTTTTTTTTTCAACAATTCACAAAAAAAAAAAAAAAAATTATACAGTCTGTTATGTCAGACTAAGACCTGGTGTTTCTGTTTTTTTAAAAGCGTATTTCCACAGGCATACGTAGCATAGTTGGTGTGCTGGCCTTGTGCCACAGTTTTTTTTTTTTTTTTAATTCAGCCAAAAGCAAAAAAAAGTTAGTTCTGTCTGCTAGCCTTGTTCCACTCTTTTTTATTTTAAAAAATCTACAAAACCCTAAAAAAAAATTAATACAGTCTGTTATTTCAGGCTGAGGCCTGTTGGAAAAATCGTAGCTTGACAGGCATAAGTTTCATAGTTCTGTCTGCTAGCCTTGTTCCACTCTTATTTTTTTTTTATTTTAAAAATTCTACAAAACCCTAGAAAAAAAATGTTATGTCAGGCTGAGGCCTGTTGTATCTGTGTTGGAAAAATCGTAGCTTGACAGGCATAAGTTTCATAGTTCTGTCTGCTAGCCTTGTTCCACTCTTATTTTTTTTTTATTTTAAAAATTCTACAAAACCCTAAAAAAAATTTAATACAGTCTGTTATGTTAGGCTGAGGCCTGGCGTTTGTGTCTGAAAAATCGTAGCTTTGCAGGCATACTGATCAGATATAATTTAGCTCCAAATAAATACATTTGTGTTGAGCTTTTGAAATAGTGCAGTAGTCCATTTAAAATGGGCAAGGCAAGGGACGGGGCAGTGGACGTGATGCTGATGGTGCATGCAGAGGACGAGGCTGTGGCCAAGGTGAAATTGGGCCACAACAAAGACCCACATCTTCTCGCTTGACCTTCCTGTCCCATTTTCTAGGGGACCACAGCACACCACTATTGAAGCCAGAGCAGTGTGAAATGGTTGTTGGTTGGATACAGGATAATGCTTGCAGTTAGCCACCACCACCATGTCTTCCACATGGTCAAGTCTGAGTAGCCGTGAGTGTGGCCCGGATATTACTCACCCTGATCCTCCCACCATGGCGAGTGCCCTAAGACAACTGATCCCACACTTGGACACTCTGAAGAGCCGTTCAGTTTTCCATTTTAAGATTCCGGACTCTCGGCAGGTCAACTTGAAGTGGTATCGTATATAGCGATGCCCAAAGCTTTGACCAGCCTCCGGCAATGATACGCTCTATCCCGATAGGTCAATTTTTACGACTTCGAAGGATCTGCCCAGAGGACACTGATTTTGAGGAACAAGCTGAGGATCTTAAGAAGAGATTCTTAGATTGTGGCTATAGTAAACGGTTGATAAAAATGGCATATAATCGAGCCAAAAATACGACTAGACATCAGGCTCTATATTCCACCAAATCATCAACCTCAAACCAATTAGTTTGTTTTATTACACAACATCATGGTCAAACTGATCTGATGCGATTTTATATGGCCAAATCTTGGTCAATCTTACAGGCTGATCCAATTTTGTCTAGATATGTAGGGGAGAAACCAAACATTACTTAGGCCGGCGTCACACTAGCGAGTTTTACGGACGTATGAGCGCAGAAAATACGTCCAGAAAATACGCATTGCACACGGCCCAATGATTCTCTATGGGGCAGCTCCTATCTGCCGTATATTACGCATCCGTAATATACGGTATGTTACGGGCATAGAAAATCGCAGCATGCTGCGTTTGTCAGCGTATTGCGCAAAAAATACGCCATTGAAAGTCTATGGGGCGAGAAAATTACGGATTACACACGGACCATGCATGTGACTTGCAAGAAATATGCAGCGGTGTTCTATAGAAAAGCCGGCAATTCAGCGCGGTGTACAGTAAAATCACACTGACAGAAAAGAATAGGTAGAATAAATGTGTACACATAGTATAGGTATATATATTTGTCAGTGAGACATATATATATATATATTTATATTTAATTCAGCGCTAGATAGCAGAAAAGCCGGTAATTCAATTGCCGGCTTTTCCTATCTCCTTCACAAACCTGACAGGATATGAGATATGGTTTACATACAGTAAACCATCACATATCCCTTCTTTTATTACATATTCCTCTTTAGTAATGTAAGAAGTGTCTTTGTGTCAAATTTGGGGTCTCTAGCTCTCAAATTAAAGGGTTAAATCCCGGAAAAAATTGGCGTGATCTCCCACACAATTTTCTCCGCCAGAGTGGGAAAGCCAGTGACTGAGGGCAGATATAGCCTAGAGAGGGACCATGGTTATTGCCCCCCCCCCCCCCCCGGCTAAAAACATCTGCCACCAGCCACCCCAGAAAAGGCACATCTGTAAGATGCGCCTATTCTGGCACTTGGCCACTCTCTTCCCACTCCCCTGTAGCTGTGGGATATGGAGTAATGAAGGGTTAATATCACCTTGCTATTGTAAGGTGACATTAACCCCTTTCTGCCAATGGACGTACTATTCCATCCATGTGGGGTGGGCCCTACTTCCCAAGGACGGAATAGTACGTCCAGCGCAATGGGCCGCACTCACGGGGGGAGCGCGGCCGGGTGTCAGCTGCCTATCGCAGCTGACATCCGGAACTATGTGCCAGGAGCAGTCACGGACCGCCCCCGACACATTAACCCCCGGCACACCGCGATCAAGCATGATCGCGATGTGCCGGCGGTACAGGGAAGCATCGCGCAGGGAGGGTGCTCGCTGTGGGCTTCCCTGAGACCCCCGCAGCAACGCGATGTGATCGCGTTGCTGCGAGGGTCTCCTCACCTCCCTCCCTGCTCCAGGCCCGGATCCAAGATGACCGCGGCATCCGGGTCCTGCAGGGAGGGCGGTGGCTTCACAGAGCCTGCTCAGAGCAGGCACTGTGAAGCCTGCAGTACTGCAAGTCAGATCGGTGATCTGACAGTGTGCTGTGCAAACTGTCAGATCACTGATCTGTGATGTCCCCCCCGGGACAAAGTAAAAAAGTAAATAAAAAAAATTTCCACACGTGTAAAAAAAATAAAAAAAAATATTCCCATAAATTCATTTCTTTATCTAAATAAAAAAACAAACAAACAATAAAAGTACACATATTTAGTATCGCTGCGTCCGTAACGACCCCACCTATAAAACTATATCACTAGTTAACTCCTTCAGTAAACACCGTAAGAAAAAAAATAACAAGGCAAAAAGCAACGCTTTATTATCATACCGCCGAACAAAAAGTTGAATAACACACGATGAAAAATACAGATATAAATAACCATGGTACCGCTGAACGCGTCTTCCTGTCCCGCAAAAAACGAGCAGCCATACAGCATCATCAGCAAAAAAATAAAAAAGTTACAGTCCTCAGAATAAAGCGATGCAAAAATAATTATTTTTTATATAAAATAGTTTTTATCGTATAAAAGCGTCAAAACATTAAAAAATGATATAAATGAAGTATCGCTGTAATCGAACTGACCCAAAGAAATTCATGAATAGCTGGTTTTTGGTCATTCTGCCCCACAAAAATCGGAATAAAAAGCGATCAAAAACTGTCACGTGCCCGAAAATGTTACAAAAAAAAACGTCAACTCGTCCCACAAAAAACAAGACCTCACATGACTCTGTGGACCAAAATATGGAAAAATTATAGCTCTCAAAATGTAGTAACGCAAAAAATATTTTTTGCAATAAAAAGCGTCTTTTAGTGTGTGACGGCTGCCAATCATAAAAATCCGCTAAAAAACCCGCTATAAAAGTAAATCAAACCCCCCTTCATCACCCCCTTAGTTAGGGAAAAATTTAAAAAATGTATTTATTTCCATTCTCCCATTAGGGTTACTGTTAGGGCTAGGGTTGGGGTTAGGGTAAGGGCTAGGGTTAGGGTTGGGGCTAAAATTACGGTTAGGGTTTAGATTACATTTACAGTTGGGAATAGGGTTGGGATTAGGGTGTGACAATCTGACTGCACTCTGATGAAATCTGAGCGCAGTCCTATAGTGACCGTGAGGACGGAAGACTGTGACAATCTGACTGCACTCTGATGAAATCTGAGCGCAGTCCAATAGTGACCGTGAGGACGGAAGAACCGGACAGAGAGTGGACCCTCTGGGTCACGGTACTGATACACCCAGGGGCGAGCGAACCCGAGATGACAACCCCTATACAGGGATAGTTGGGGAGCAGGCCCGAGGGGAACAATACCGCAACAGCTGGCACCAAGAGGAACGGCTCTGGAAAGGACAGAAGGGAAGGACGGAAGTGGAGGAGAAATCCTGGGAATGAAAGTAAAAGGGAGAGGGGAGGAAGGGACGAACCAAGGGAGACAGGCTGGGAAAACGGAGGGAAGACAGGAGGAGAATGAGCCTGAGAAAACGGACCAGACCGGAGCAGAAAAGGATCTGAACCAGACAGGGCCAAACGAAGGTACAAACTGCACACAACAATCAGGCACCTCCATTATGGAGGCGAGGCCTGATATAGCCCAAAGAAGTACCTGATTGGAGGAGACAGGAGCAGGGAGGGTCCGAAATGGTTAACTGGAGGAAGAAGTGCACGCCCGCGTCCTAAGGCGCATGTGTGGAGCAGGTACAGGACGCCTGATAGGAGAAGCGGCCGCAGCGTCAAAGGAGGCCGGTATGACATAGGGTTAGGGGTGTGTCAGGGTTAGAGGTGTGGTTAGGGTTACTGTTGGAATTAGGGTTAGGGGTGTGTTTGGATTAGGGTTTCAGTTATAATTGGGGGGTTTCCACTGTTTAGGCACATCAGGGGCTCTCCAAACACGACATGGCGTCCGATCTCAATTCCAGCTAATTCTCCGTTGAAAAAGTAAAACAGTGCTCCTTCCCTTCCGAGCTCTCCCGTGTGCCCAAACAGGGGTTTACCCCAACATATGGGGTATCAGCATACTCAGGACAAATTGGACAAAAACTTTTGGGGTCCAGTTTCTCCTGTTACCCTTGGGAAAATACAAAACTGGGGGCTAAAAAATAGTTTTTGTGGGAAAAAAAAGGATTTTTTATTTTCACGGCTCTGCGATATAAACTGTAGTGAAACACTTGGGGGTTCAAAGTTCTCACAACACATCTAGATAAGTTCCTTGGGGGGTCTAGTTTCCAATATGGTGTCACTTGTGGGGGGTTTCTACTGTTTAGGTACATATGGGGCTCTGCAAACGCAATGTGACGCCTGCAGACCAATCGATCTAAGTCTGCATTCCAAATGGCGCTCCTTCCCTTCCGAGCTCTGCCATGCGCTAAAACGGTGGTTCCCCCCCACATATCGGGTATCGGCGTACTCAGGACAAATTGGACAACAATATTTAGGGTCCAATTTCTCCTGTTACCCTTGGAAAAATACAAAATTGGGGGCTAAAAAATAACTTGTGGAAAAAAAATATTTTTATTTGCGCAGCTCTGCGTTATAAACTGTAGTGAAACACTTGGGGGTTCAAAGCTCTCACATCATATCTAGATGAGTTCCTTAAGGGGTCTACTTTCCAAAATGGTGTCACTTGTGGGGGGTTTCTACTGTTTAGGTACATTAGGGGCTCTGCAAACGCAATGTGACGCCTGCAGACCATTCCATCTAAGTCTGCATTCCAAATGGCGCTCCTTCCCTTCCGAGCCCTCCCATGTGCCCAAACGGTGGTTCCCCCCCACATATAGGGTATCAGCGCTCTCAGGACAAATTGGACAACAACTTTTGGGGTCCAATTTCTCCTGTTACCCTCGGGAAAATACAAAACTGGGGGCTAAAAAATAATTTTTGTGGGAAAAAATTTTTGTTTTATTTTTACGGCTCTGCATTATAAACTTCTGTGAAGCCCTTGGTGGGTCAAAGTGCTCACCACACATCTAGATAAGTTCCTTAGTGGCTCTACTTTCCAAAATGGTGTCACTTGTGGGGGTTTCAATGTTTAGGCACATCAGTGGCTCTCCAAACGCAACATGGCGTCCCATCTCAATTCCTGTCAATTTTGCATTGAAAAGCCAAATGGCGCTCCTTCCCTTCCAAGCTCTCCCATGCGCCCAAACAGTGGTTTACCACCATATATGAGGTATCAGCGTACTCAGGACAAATTGTACAACAACTTTTGGTGTCCAATTTCTTTTCTTACCCTTGGGAAAATAAAAAATTGGGGGCGAAAAGATAATTTTTGTGAAAAAAAAAATGATTTTTTTATTTTTACGGTTCTGCATTATAAACTTCTGTGAAGCACTTGGTGGGTCAAAGTGCTCACTACACCTCTAGATAAGTTCCTTAGGGGGTCTACCTTCCAAAATGGTGTCAATTGTGGGGGGTTTCAATGTTTAGGCACATCAGTGGCTCTCCAAACGCAACATGGCGTCCCTTCGCTTCCGAGCTCTGTCATGCGCCCAAACAGTGGTTTACCCCCACATATGGGGTATCGGTGTACTCAGGACAAATTGTACAACAACGTTTGGGGTCCATTTTCTCCTGTTACCCTTGGTAAAATAAAACAAATTGGAGCTGAAGTAAATTTTTTGTGAAAAAAAGTTAAATGTTCATTTTTATTTACACATTCCAAAAATTCCTGTGAAACACCTGAAGGGTTAATAAACTTCTTGAATGTGGTTTTGAGCACCTCGAAGGGTGCAGTTTTTAGAATGGTGTCACACTTGGGTATTTTCTATCATATAGACCCCTCAAAATAACTTCAAATGAGATGTGGTCCCTAAAAAAAATGGTGTTGTAAAAATGAGAAATTGCTGGTCAACTTTTAACCCTTATAACTCCCTAACAAAAAAAATTTTTGGTTCCAAAATTGTGCTGATGTAAATTAGACATGTGGGAAATGTTACTTATTAAATATTTTGTGTGACATATCTCTGTGATTTAATTGCATAAAAATTCAAAGTTGGAAAATTGTTTTTTTCACAAATAAACTCAGGTAATATCAAAGAAACTTTACCACTATCATGAAGTACAATATGTCTCGAGAAAACATTGTCAGAATCACCGGGATCCGTTGAAGCGTTCCAGAGTTATAACCTCATAAAGGGACAGTGGTCAGAATTGTAAAAATTGGCCCGGTCCATAACATGCAAACCACCCTTGGAGGTAAAGGGGTTAAGCCAGGTTAATAATTGAGAGGCATCAATTATGACACCTATCCATTATCCCCTTTACCCCCAAGGGTGGTTTGCACATTAATGACCAGGCCAATTTTTACAATTCTGACCACTGTCCCTTTATGAGGTTATAACTCTTGAACGCTTCAACGGATCCTGGTGATTCTGACACTGTTTTCTATATTGTACTTCATGATAGTGGTAACATTTCTTTGGTATTACCTGCGTTTATTTGTGAAAAAAACTGAAATTTGGCGAAAATGTTGAAAATTTCACAATTTTCCAACTTTGAATTTTTATGCACTTAAGTCACAGAGATATGTCACACAAAATACTTACTAAGTAACATTTCCCACGTGTCTACTTTACATCAGCACAATTTTGGAACCAAAATTTTTTTTGTTAGGGACTTATAAGGGTTAAAAGGTGACCAGCAATTTCTTATTTTTACAACACCATTTTTTTTAGGGACCACATCTCATTTGAAGTCATTTTGAGGGGTCTATATGATAGAAAATACCCAAGTGTGACACCATTCTAAAAACTGCACCCCTCAAGGTGCTCTAAACCACATTCAATAAGTTTATTAACCCTTCAAGTGTTTCACAGGAATTTTTGGAATGTTTAAATAAAAATGAACATTTAACTTTTTTTCACAAAAAATTTAATTCAGCTCCAATTTGTTTTATTTTACCAAGGATAACAGGAGAAAATAGACCCCAAAAGTTATTGTACAATTTTTCCTGAGTACGCCGATACCCCATATGTGGGGGTAAACCACTGTTTGGGCGCATGACAGAGCTCGGAAGCGAAGGAGCGCCATTTGACTTTTCAATGCAAAATTGACAGGAATTGAGATGGGATGCCATGTTGCGTTTGGAGAGCCCCTGATGTGCCTAAACATTGAAACCCCCCACAAGTGACACCATTTTGGAAAGTAGGCACCCTAAGGAACTTATCTAGAGGTGTGGTGAGCACTTTGACCCTCCAAGTGCTTCACAGAAGTTTATAATGCAGAACCATAAAAATAAAAAATCATATTTTTTCACAAAAATTATCTTTTCACCCCCAAATTTTTTATTTTCCCAAGGGTAAGAGAAAAAATTGGACCCTAAAAGTTGTTGTACAATTTGCCCTGAGTACGCTGATACCCCATATGTGGGGGTGAACCACTGTTTGGGCGCATGGGAGAGCTCGGAAGGAAAGGAGCGCCGTTTGACTTTTCAATGCAAAATTGACAGGAATTGAGATGGGACGCCATGTTGCGTTTGGAGAGCCACTGATGTGCCTAAACATTGAAACCCCCCACAAGTGACACCATTTTGGAAAGTAGACACCCTAAGGAACTTATCTAAAGGTGTGGTGAGCACTTTGACCCACCAAGTGTTTCACAGAAGTTTATAATGCAGAACCGTAAAAATAAAAAATCATATTTTTTCACAAAAATTATCTTTTCGCCCCCAATTTTTTATTTTCCCAAGGGTAAGAGAAGAAATTGGACCCCAAAAGTTGTTGTACAATTTGTCCTGAGTACACTGATACCCCATATGTGGGGGTAAATCACTGTTTGGGCGCATGGAAGAGCTCGGAAGCGGAGGAGCGCCTTTTGACTTTTCAATGCAAAATTGACAGAAATTGAGATGGGACGCCATGTTGCGTTTGGAGAGCCACTGATGTGCCTAATCATTGAAACCCCCCACAAGTGACACCATTTTGGAAAGTAGACCCCCTACAGAACTTATCTAGAGGTGTGGTGAGCACTTTGACCCACCAATGGCTTCACAGAAGTTTATAATGCATAGCTGTAAAAATAAAACAAAAATTTTTTCCCACAAAAATTATATTTTAGCCCCCAGTTTTGTATTTTCCCGAGGGTAAGAGGAGAAATTGGACTCCAAAAGTTGTCCAATTTGTCCTGAGTACATTGATACCCCATATGTGGGGGGGACCACCGTTTGGGCACATGGGAGGGCTCGGAAGGGAAGGAGCGCCATTTGGAATGCAAGCTTAGATGGAATCGTCTGCAGGCGTCACATTGCGTTTGCAGAGCCCCTAATGTACCTAAACAGTAGAAACCCCCCACAAGTGACCCAATATTGGAAACTAGACCCCCCAATAAACTTATCTAGATGTGTTGTGAGAACTTTGAACCCCCAAGTGTTTTGCTACAGTTTATAACGCAGAGCCGTGAAAATAAAAAATCTTTTTTTTCCCACAAAAATTATTTTTTAGCCCCCAGTTTTGTATTTTCCCAAGGATAAAAGGAGAAATTGGACCCCAAAAGTGGTTGTCCAATTTGTCCTGAGTACGCTGATACCTCATATGTTGGGGTAAACCCCTGTTTGGGCACACGGGAGAGCTCGAAAGGGAAGGAGCACTGTTTTACTTTTTCAACGCAGAATTGGCTGGAATTGAGATTGGACGCCATGTCGTGTTTGGAGAGCCCCTGAATGCCTAAACAGTGAAAACAAAAACCCAATTATAACTGAAACCCTAATCCAAACACACCCCTAACCCTAATCCCAACGGTAACCCTAACCACACCTCTAAGGGTACTTTCACACTGGCGTTTTTTTTAATACGTCGCAATGCGTCGTTTAGGGGAAAAAAACGCATCCTGCAAAGTTGTTTGCAGGATGCGTTTTTACCCCATAGAGTAACATTACCGACGCATTGCGATGTATTAACACACGTCGCAACCGTCGTGCGACGGTTGCGCCGTGTTGTGGCGGACCGCCGGGAGCAAAAAACGTTAAATGTAACGTTTTTTGCTCCAGACGGACCGCTTTTTCCGACCGCGCATGCGCGGCCGGAACTCCCCCCCGTCTCCCCGCACCTCACAATGGGGCAGCGGATGCGCCGGAGAATGCATCCGCTGCACCCGTTGTGCGGCGCTAACAATGCTAGCGTCGGAATTTCGGCCCGACGCAATACGACGGGCCGAATTCCGATGCTGGTGTGAAAGTAGCCTAACCCAGACACACCCCTAACCCTAATCCCAACCCTATTCCCGTAAATGTAATCCAAACCCTAACTTTAGCCCCAACCCTAACTGTAGCCTTCACCCTAGCCCCAACCCTAACCGTAGCCATAACCCTAGCCCCAACCCTAGCCCCAACCCTAACCCTAGCCCCAACCCTAACCCTAGCCCTAACCCTAATGGGAAAATGGAAATAAATACATTTTTTTAATTTTTCCCTAACTAAGGGGGTGATGAAGGGGGGTTTGATTTATTTTTATAGCGGGTTATTTAGCGGATTTTTATGATTGGCAGCCGTCACACACTGAAAGACGCTTTTTATTGCAAAAAAATATTTTTTGCGTTACCACATTTTGAGAGCTATAATTTTTCCATATTTGGGTCCACAGAGTCATGTGAGGTCTTGTTTTTTGCGGAACGAGTTGACTTTTTATAACATTTTTGGGCACGTGACATTTTTTGATCGCTTTTTTATTCCGATTTTTGTGAGGCAGAATGATCAATAACCAGCTATTCATGAATTTCTTTTGGGGGAGGCGTTTATACCGTTCCGCGTTTGGTAAAATTGATAAAGCAGTATTATTCTTTGGGTCAGTACGATTACAGCGATATCTCATTTATATCATTTTTTTATGTTTTGGCGCTTTTATACGATAAAAACTATTTTATAGAAAAAATAATTATTTTGGCATCGCTTTATTCTCAGGACTATAACTTTTTTATTTTTTTGCTGATGATGCTGTATTGCAGCTCATTTTCCGGGACAAGATGACGTTTTCAGCGGTACCATGGTTATTTATATCTGTCTTTCTGATCGCGTGTTATTCCACTTTTTGTTCAGCGGTATGATAATAAAGCGTTGTTTTTTGCCTCGTTTTTTTTTTTCTTACGGTGTTTACTGAAGGGGTTAACTAGTGGGGCAGTTTTATAGGTTGGGTCGTTACGGACACGGCGATACTAAATATGTGTACTGTTATTGTTTGTTTTTTTATTTAGATAAAGAAATGTATTTATGGGAATAATATATTTTTTTCTTTATTTAGGATTTTTTTTTTTTTTTTACACACGTGGAAATTTTTTTTTTAACTTTTTTACTTTGTCCCAAAGGGGGGGACATCACAGATCGCTGATCTGACACTTTGCACAGCACTCTGTCAGATCAGCGATATGACTTACAGCGCTGCAGGCTTACCAAGCGCCTGCTCTGAGCAGGCACTTGGTAAGCCACCTCCCTCCCTGCAGGACCCGGATGCCGCGGCCATTTTGGATCCGGGCCTGCAGCGAGGAAGGAGGTAGGAGACCCTCAGAGCAATGCAATCACATCGCGTTGCTGCGGGGTCTCAGGGAAGCACGCAGGGAGCCCCCTCCCTGCGCGATGCTTCCCTATACCGCCGGCACACCGCTATCATGATTTGATCCCCTCGGTGGTGATATGGGCCCACCCCACCTCGACGGGATAGTACGTCATATGTCAGAAAGGGGTTATTAATCCAATAGTGTAGTGCGAATATACAAATGGAAATTTGGAATCCAGATTGAATTAAACCGAATGCATTCAGACAATCACATAGCTGCATTTCTTGTAAAACATTTACAGATGTGACAGACAATGCTCATAGTGACACAATCTTGAGAAATGTTTGTTTATTCACTTCAAATGTTTTCCTGTATTTACTACAAAAAAATTTTCCTGCTGCATCTTACCTAAAGTTGAGTGCTAGGTCTCTTACTATTAATTGTAACATTTAACAACCCTATGTGGTGTGTGATACATAAGGAGACACATCTTGTTTCATTTATGAAGGAGGGACTCTTAAAGTCACAAAGCCTATTTTTAGAGGGGCATCAGGCGGCATTAATATTCTTAAATGGCCATTATTAAACAGTGGGTCTCCTATACTGTTATTGCCAATGCAGTGAGTGGTCGGGCTGCCAAGAATTACGATGCACCCCAATACCCCTTTCACAAGAGGTACAGGAGGTCTTCCTGAAAAAAATGTTGCACTTAATGCAAGGCCTGCCCTGCTATCAAGTCATATGCACCCAATAAGCTTTTGAACCAAGGTACTGGATGGCCACAGGAAAACCCACTTCATATTATTGATTTTGTACTCCCATACTGTTTTCTTATGCATTGACTGCAAGGCTTGCCCTGCTACCAAGTCATATGACCCCTAAGAAGCCTTTGAACCCAGGTAATGGATGGCCACAGGAAAACCCTCTTCACATTCTTTAGTTGGTCCTGCCATACTGTTTCCTTATGCATTGAATGCAAGGGCCGCTTTGACCCAAATTTGCACACACCCCAATCATCCCTTGGAAGAAACATTGAGGAGGGCATCATAAAAAAATCTGTCCCATTACAAAGGAGCGGGTCTCCTAGACTCGTAATGCCTATACACTAAGTGTATGGGCTGACAAACATTTCCTCATGGGGGGTACATTTTTTAAAACATTTTTTATGGGGATCATAGACACCCTTGCCAAAAAATAGATTGGCTGTAGCAGCATAGAACACGTTCACCCTGGTGTTCTAGTGGCGGTGGATGATGAGATGTGGAGGAAGGTCTCATTAAAAAATAGGCCCAATTTAAAGGAGCGGGTCTTCTAGACTTGTAATGCCCATACACTAAGTGCATGGGCTGACAAACATTTCCCCATGGGGGGTATATTTTAAAAAAAATTGTTTACGGGCATCATAAACACCCTTGCAAAAAACTGGAGTGGCTGTAGCAGCACGGTACACATTTTTTAAAAAACTTTTATGGGGATCATAGACACCCTTGCCAAAAAATAGACTGGCTGTAGCAGCTCGGAACACATTAACCCTGGTGATCTAGTGGCGGTGGATGATGAGACATGGAGGAAGGCCTCATTAAAAAATAGGCCCAATTTAAAGGAGCGGGTCTCCTAGACTTGTCATGCCCATACACTAAGTGCATGGGCAGATAAACATTTCACCATGGGGGTATATTTTTTAAAACTTTTTTATGGGGATCATAGACAACCTTGCCAAAAAATTGACTGGCTGTAGCAGCATAGAACACGTTCACCCTGGTGTTCTAGTGGCGGTGGACGATGAGACATGGAGGAAGGCCTCATTAAAAAAAATAGGCCCAATTTAAAGGAGCGGGTCTCCTAGACTTGTAATGGCCAAACACTAAGTGCATGAGCTGACAAACATTTCCCCCTGGGGGGTACAACATTTTTATTTTTGGTAAGTATTTACAGGCATCATAACAACACCCTTGCCCAAAAATTCAGTGACTGTTGCATCACGGAACACCTTCACCCTCGTGTTCTAGTGGTGGAGCCTTAAGAGACGTAGAGGATGTCCTCATATGTCTCTATTTTCCCAATTTAAAGGAGCATGTCTCCTACATTTTGAATACCCATACACTAAGTGTATGGGCTGACAAACATTTCCCCTGGGGGAGTAAACATTTTTTGGGTTTGAAATTAGTAACGGGCTGTTATGGCTGGCGGAATGTACCAAATAATTATAAGGATAGTATAAGGGTCCACCATGCAAAGATGACACCTGCTGCTCGGTAATAGCAGACAGTATATAATAATGTGAACACACACGGGATAGCTTCACCCGCTATGTAGGAAGCAAACCCTGTTGCGTCACAGGGCCCCAATACTGCAGAGAGAACGCTAGTATTGAGTCACAGGACTCTGCCCCAAGGACGGGGTTTGAGTCCCTCTAGACCACTAGCGTTCGGCTCCGCAACTGCGGTGCCAGGGAAAACCTAAATAAAGATTTACCGCACTGAGTGCGTACAGCGCCGCTCTAGCGGGCGCCACTAACCACCCAAACTAGGGCCAGAGAAGCGCACTATTTGAGCAAGGCGCACTGGCGGTCGCTGCTAATAGACGCTGTGTACTCGTGCCTAGTGCTGGATGGCACAGTCTGGCGCTAAGTAGCTCAATCACTAAACTGCTTACAATAACACTAGGGATGGGAATGATTAACCCCTTACCGGCATCGGACGTACTATACCGTCCGATGCCGGCTCCCCTGCTTTGATGCAGGGCTCCGCGGTGAGCCCGCACCAAAGCCGGGACATGTCAGCTGTTTTGAACAGCTGACATGTGCCCGTAATAGGCGCGGGCAGAATCGCGATCTGCCCGCACCTATTAACTAGTTAAATGCCGCTGTCAAACGCAGACAGCGGCATTTAACTACCGCTTCCGGCCGGGCGGCCGGAAATGACGTCATCGCCGACCCCCGTCACATGTCCGGGGGTCGGCGATGCGTCTCCATTGTAGCCATAGAGGTCCTTGAGACCTCTATGGTTACTGATTGCCCGTCGCTGTGAGCGCCACCCTGTGGTCGGCGCTCACAGCACACGTGCAATTCTGCTACATAGCAGCGATCAGCAGATCGCTGCTATGTAGCAGAGCCGATCGTGCTGTGCCTGCTTCTAGCCTCCCATGGAGGCTATTGAAGCATGGCAAAAGTTAAAAAAAAAAGTTTAAAAAATGTGAAAAAAATAAAAAAAACATAAAAGTTTAAATCACCCCCCTTTCGCCCCAATCAAAATAAATCAATAAAAAAAATATCAAATCTACGCATATTTGGTATCGCCGCGCTCAGAATTGCCCGATCTATCAAATAAAAAAAAGTATTAACCTGATCGCTAAACAGCGTAGCGGGAAAAAAACTCGAAACGCCAGAATTACGTTTTTTTGGTCGCCGCGACATTGCATTAAAATGCAATAACGGGCGATCAAAAGAACGTATCTGCACCGAAATGCTATCATTAAAAACGTCATCTCGGCACGCAAAAAATAAGCCCTCAACCGACCCCAGACCACGAAAAATGGAGACGCTACGAGTATCGGAAAATGGCGCAATTTTTTTTTTTTTTTAGCAAAGTTTGGAATTTTTTTTCACCACTTACATAAAAAATAACCTAGTCATGTTTGGTGTCTATGAACTCGTAATGACCTGGAGAATCATAATGGCAGGTCATTTTTAGCATTTAGTGAACGTAGCAAAAAAGCCAAACAAAAAACCAATGTGGGATTGCACTTTTTTTGCAATTTCACCGCACTTGGAATTTTTTTCCCGTTTTCTAGTACATGACATGCTAAAACCAATGATGTCGTTCAAAAGTACAACTCGTCCCGCAAAAAATAAGCCCTCACATGGCCAAATTGACGGAAAAATAAAAAAGTTATGGCTCTGGGAAGGAGGGGAGCGAAAAACGAACACGGAAAAACGAAAAATCCCCTGGTCATGAAGGGGTTAAGGAGCTTTCACCAGAATCAGACGCACGCACGCACGCACACACACTTTCTGATTTATTCTAGCGCATGGCCAAGCGGCTATGCAAACCTTTTATAGTTGTATCTCTCCAGGACCTTCCTAGTGGTCCAATCAAAGCCGCTACAGGACCTGAGCAGTTGAACCCCGACCTCCAATGAGAGGTCGTCCCGTGGGCATGCTCAGTAGAAGAAAAGCAAGACTTAGTCCCTGGAACGTCTGCTCACTGCTGATCAGCGCTGGTTACAAAGTCAGAGCTTGGAAAGGCAGCAGTAACCAAGCGCACAGTATCTGCTTGAGCCAGACGCTGGAATCGACGTCTGCTGAGCAGGCTTCACTGCAGCTGGAGGAGAATGGGAGACTGCAGCGGACATGGTTTGAGATTCCCCCTGTACAGTGGCAGGAACTCGACACCTAACACGTGCATCATAAAAACACCCTTGCACAATAATTGAGTGACTTTTGCATCATGGAATATGTTCACCCTGGTGTTATAGAGGATGAGGATAGGGAGGAGGATAACACCAAATAGACAAAATCAGGAAGCGTATACCCGTGTGTGGTTGTGAAAAGGTGCATGAGAATGCACCTCCCCAAAAAAGACAATGTAATTGAGGTTATGTTTCGCTGTTTTCATTCGGTGGTGTATTATGATCAGGTGGCCTTGGAGCAGCATGAAATGACCTTCGCTGGAGCAGTGGTAACTATACTGACCGCAAACCCTGATCCTATCACCGCAACTAGAAGTAGCCGTGGGGTGTGCCTAACCAGACCTAGACACCTCGACACAGCCGGAGAACTAAATATCCCTAAAGATGGAAATAGGAAAACTCTCTTGCCTCAGAGTAGACCCCCAAAGGATAGACAGCCCCTGTTATGATCCGGTGGCCTTGGAGCAGCATGAGCCGTACTCTGGAGAAGGTGGCACCTGTACTGACCGCAAACCCTGAACTTAGCAGCGCAACTAGAAGTAGCCGTGGGGGGTATCTAACACTCCCTAAACCCCTTGACACAGCCTAAGAACTAACTACCCCTAAAGACAGAAACAGGAAACCTATCTTGCCTCAGAGAAAATCCCCAAAGGATAGACAGCCCCCAACAAATATTGACTGTGAGAGGAGAGGGAAATAACATACGCAGACATGAAATCAGGATTTAGCATAGGAGGCCATACTAGCTAAAAAGAAAGAATAGAACAGAGTACTATGCGGTCAGTATTAAAACACTAGAAAATATCCACCACAGAAAATACAAATCACCACATCTGACTAAAGACATAGAGGGTATATCTGCATCTCCAGAGACACAGCTAGGCTGCAAAAAATCCTTCACAGACAAAGCTGGACAAGACAAAATATGAAAATGCAAAGAACTATAAGGTCCACAGCAGGTGGACAGCAAAAACAAAGCCAGGACTTATCTTTGAAGAAAAGCACAGCAAACAGGAGAGACCAGAAGGGATGTGAATCCTCCAAAAACAATGGACAACTGGCACTGACTAAAGGATCAAGCAGGACTAAATAGCTGAGTCCAAATTGAACACACCTGATAAATCCTGCGATCCACAGACAGCAGCACTACCACTCATAACCACCGGAGGGAGCCCAAGAGCAGAATTCACAACAAGCCCCCCACAAATAATGACTGTGAGTAGGAGAGGAAAAGACACGCAGACTGAAAACAGGGATAAGCAAAGGAGGCCACTTCTACCTAGAAAGGAAAGTACAGGATAGTATGCGGTCAGCATAAAACACTTCAAAATATCCACAGCAGAAAAATACAAAAACTCCACCACCTAACTAAAGATGTGGAGAGTATATCTGCGACTCCAGCGAATCCAACTAGACTGAGAAAAACATCAGGCACAGTCTAGCAGGAACAAAATAGAAACAAGATAGCACAGAAAATAAACACACCAGTGTGTCTAAAACAAAATGAAGCAAACACTTAACTTTGCTGAATTGGCAGCAAGCAGGAGAGGCCAGGAAGGACCAACACTTCCAAAGGAACAATGGACAACTGGCAGGGACTAAAGAGTCCTGCAAAGCTATATACCCCAATCAGCTTTGCAATTAGCAGATACACCTGTCCAATCCTGCAGTCCATGAACAACTGCATTACTCTCTACAACCAGCGGAGGGAGCCCAAAAGCAGAATTCACAACAGTGGTCTACAGAAGTCTTTCCCAATCCAGCCCTTGTTCATTTTTATAAGAGTCAGCCTGTCAGCATTTTCAGTTGACAGGCAGATGCGCTTATCAGTTATAATTCTGCCAGGGGCACTAAAAACCCGCTCTGACAGAACACTAGCAGTAGCGCAGGCCAGGACCTCCAAGGTGTAGAGAGCCAGTTCATGCCACGTGTCCAGCTTAGATACCCAATAACTAAAAGGCACAGAGGAATCACAGAGGACGTTTGTACGGTCAGCAAGGTGCTCCCTCAGCATCTTCCCAAACATTGCACTTCTTATGACAGCACCCCTTGCCTCTGTGCCGGCGAGATGAGAGGGTCTGAGAAAACTGTCCCAGAACTTTGCCATTGTTCCGCTGCCTGTGCTGGATTGTACTTTTGTCTCTCTCGCCTGTACTCCTTGGTTCTACAACAAACTCTGACGTCTGCTGCCAGCGTTCTCAGATAGGAATTTTTTTAGTAATTCCTCTACAAGGGCCCACTGGTACTGCACCATTTTAGTACACCTGTCTGCCTCTGGAAGAAGAGATTGAAAGTTTCCCTTGTAGCTTGGGTCTAGAAGTGTCACCAACCAGTAATAAGTGTCGCCAAAAATTTTAATAATGCAAGGGTCACGGGAAACGCAGTGCAACATAAAGTCAGCCATGCGTGCCAGAATGCTAACAGGCAAGACTTCCGTGTCCTCACCAACAGGATGACAGACCATGCTGTCCTCCTCCTCCTCCTCCCTGTCCTCAGGCCATCCACGCTGAACAGACGGTATGACAGCTGTGCTAGTAATAATAATAATCTTTATTTATATAGCGCCAACATATTCTGCAGCGCTTTACAGTTTCAAACACAACAGTCATAAGTAACAACGTTAACAATACAATAATTAAAGCGAGATAAGACGACCCTGCTCATAAGAGCTTGCAATCTACAATGAGGTGGGGGAGATACAAAGTACAGGTGTGTATTTACAATGATGTATTTACAATGATGGTCCAGCCATCTTCAGGGGGTGGGGGATAGATGGAGATAGTGAATGGGCTACACACACACACAAACATAAAATGACTTTGATTAGTGAACGTAGTAGGCCGCTCTGAACAAATGTGTTTTGAGCGAGCGCCTAAAACTATGCAAATTGTGGATGGTCCTAATATCTTGGGGTAGAGCATTCTAGAGGATTGGCGCAGCACGGGAGAAGTCTTGGAGTCGGGAGTGGGAGGAACGGATTAGTGCAGAGGTTAGTCGAAAGTCATTTGCAGAGCGCAGCAGTCGGTTAGGCCGATAGACAGAAATGAGGGAGGAGATGTAAGGGGGTGCCGCACTGTGCAGATCTTTGTGGGTGAGAGCAAGTACTTTGAATTGTATTCTGTAATCGATGGGCAGCCAGTGACTGGCAAAGAGCGGACGCGTCCAAGTAACGATTAGCTAGATGGACAACCCTGGCTCCTGCATTAAGGATAGACTGGAGAGGGGAAAGTCGAGTAAGGGGGAGGCTGTTGTGAATTCTGTGGCTGAATTCACTCCTGTGGTCACAAGTGGTACAGCAGCTTCTGGGCTTCCTCCCTCAGGTGTTCTGGTGAGCTCGTTGGCTGCCTTGTTATTTAACTCCACCTGATTCTGTCTTCCTTGCTCCTTGTCAATGTTCCAGTGTTGGATCTGAGCTTCTGGATCTTTCCTGTGGCCTGCTGCTCTGCTTAGATAAGTGCTTCTTTGCTTTTGTTGCTGTTTTTCTGTCCAGCTTGTCTATTCGTTTTTGCTGGAAGCTCTGAGACGCAAAGGGTGTACCGCCGTGTCGTTAGTTCGGCACGGTGGGTCTTTTTGCCCCCTTTGCGTGGTTTTTTGCTTTAGGGTTTTTTGTAGACTGCAAAGTTCCTTTTGCTATCCTCGCTCTATCTAGTATATCGGGCCTCACTTTGCTGAATCTATTTCATCCCTACGTTTTGTCTTTTCATCTTGCTAACAGTCATTATAAGTGGGGGGCTGCCTTTTCCTTTGGGGTATTTCTCTGAGGCAAGTCAGGCTTGTATTTCTATCTTCAGGCTAGTCAGCTCCTCAGGCTGTGCCGAGTATCTGGATAAATTCCTGATTGTTTACTTGGATGACATTTTGATCTTCTCAGATGATTGGGAGTCTCATGTGAAGCAGGTCAGAATGGTTTTCCAGGTCCTGCGTGCTAATTCTTTGTTCGTGAAGGGAACAAAGTGTCTCTTCGGTGTGCAGAAAGTTTCATTTTTGGGGTTCATCTTTTCCCCTTCTACTATCGAGATGGATCCGGTTAAGGTCCAAGCCATCCAGGATTGGACTCAGCCGACATCTCTGAAAAGTCTGCAAAAGTTCCTGGGCTTTGCTAATTTTTATCGTCGCTTCATCTGTAATTTTTCTAGCATTGCCAAACCATTGACCGATTTGACCAAGAAGGGTGCTGATTTGGTTAATTGGTCTTCTGCTGCCGTGGAAGCTTTTCAGGAGTTGAAGCGTCGTTTTTGTTCTGCCCCTGTGTTGTGTCAACCAGATGTTTCTCTTCCGTTCCAGGTCGAGGTTGATGCTTCTGAGATTGGAGCAGGGGCGGTTTTGTCACAGAGAGCTTCTGGTTGCTCAGTGTTGAAACCATGTGCTTTCTTTTCCAGGAAGTTTTCTGCTGCTGAGCGTAATTATGATGTGGGCAACCGAGAGTTGCTGGCCATGAAGTGGGCATTCGAGGAGTGGCGTCATTGGCTTGAAGGAGCTAAGCATCGCGTGGTGGTATTGACTGATCATAAGAACCTTACTTATCTCGAGTCTGCCAAGCGCTTGAATCCTAGACAGGCCCGTTGGTCGTTATTTTTTGCTCGCTTCGATTTTGTGATTTCGTACCTTCCGGGCTCTAAAAATGTGAAGGCGGATGCTCTGTCTAGGAGTTTTGTGCCCGACTCTCCGGGTTTATCTGAGCCGGCGAGTATCCTCAAGGAAGGAGTCATTGTGTCTGCCATCTCCCCTGATTTGCGGCGAGTGTTGCAAAAATTTCAGGCGAATAAACCTGATCGTTGTCCGGCGGAGAAACTGTTCGTCCCTGATAGGTGGACTAGTAAAGTTATCTCTGAACTTCATTGTTCGGTCTTGGCTGGTCATCCTGGAATCTTTGGTACCAGAGAGTTAGTGGCTAGATCCTTCTGGTGGCCATCTCTGTCACGGGATGTACGTACTTTTGTGCAGTCCTGTGGGATTTGTGCTAGGGCTAAGCCCTTCTGTTCACGTGCCAGTGGGTTGCTTTTGCCCTTGCCGGTCCCAAAGAGGCCTTGGACACATATTTCGATGGATTTCATTTCTGACCTTCCCGTTTCTCAAAAGATGTCAGTCATTTGGGTGGTCTGTGATCGCTTTTCTAAAATGGTCCATCTGGTGCCCTTGGTTAAATTGCCTTCCTCCTCTGATTTGGTGCCTTTTTTCTTCCAGCATGTGGTTCGTTTGCATGGCATTCCTGAGAATATTGTTTCTGACAGAGGTTCCCAGTTTGTTTCAAGGTTCTGGCGAGCCTTTTGTGGTAGGATGGGCATTGACCTATCTTTTTCCTCGGCTTTCCATCCTCAGACTAATGGCCAGACCGAACGAACCAATCAGACCTTGGAAACATATCTGAGATGTTTTGTTTCTGCAGACCAGGATGATTGGGTGTCCTTTTTGCCGTTGGCTGAGTTCGCCCTTAATAATCGGGCCAGCTCGGCTACCTTGGTCTCTCCATTTTTCTGCAATTCTGGGTTCCATCCTCGTTTCTCTTCAGGACAGGTTGAGTCTTCGGACTGTCCTGGTGTGGATTCTGTGGTGGACAGGTTGCAGCAGATCTGGACTCAGGTAGTGGACAATTTGACCTTGTCCCAGGAGAAGGCTCAACTTTTCGCTAATCGCAGACGCCGTGTGGGTCCCCGACTTCGTGTTGGGGATCTGGTTTGGTTATCTTCTCGTCATATTCCTATGAAGGTTTCCTCTCCTAAATTTAAACCTCGTTTTATTGGTCCGTATAGGATTTCTGAGATTCTCAATCCTGTGTCCTTTCGTCTGACCCTCCCGGACTCCTTTTCCATACATAATGTATTCCATAGGTCGTTGTTGCGGAGATACGTGGCACCTATGGTTCCATCTGTTGAGCCTCCTGCCCCTGTTTTGGTGGAGGGGGAATTGGAGTATATTGTGGAGAAAATTTTGGATTCTCGTGTCTCTAGACGGAAACTCCAGTATTTGGTAAAATGGAAGGGTTATGCTCAGGAAGATAATTCCTGGGTTTTTGCCTCTGATGTCCATGCTCCAGATCTTGTTCGTGCCTTTCATGTGGCTCATCCTGGTCGGCCTGGGGGCTCTGGTGAGGGTTCGGTGACCCCTCCTCAAGGGGGGGGTACTGTTGTGAATTCTGTGGCTGAATTCACTCCTGTGGTCACAAGTGGTACTGCAGCTTCTGGGCTTCCTCCCTCAGGTGTTCTGGTGAGCTCGTTGGCTGCCTTGTTATTTAACTCCACCTGATTCTGTCTTCCTTGCTCCTTGTCAATGTTCCAGTGTTGGATCTGAGCTTCTGGATCTTTCCTGTGGCCTGCTGCTCTGCTTAGATAAGTGCTTCTTTGCTTTTGTTGCTGTTTTTCTGTCCAGCTTGTCTATTCGTTTTTGCTGGAAGCTCTGAGACGCAAAGGGTGTACCGCCGTGTCGTTAGTTCGGCACGGTGGGTCTTTTTGCCCCCTTTGCGTGGTTTTTTGCTTTAGGGTTTTTTGTAGACTGCAAAGTTCCCTTTGCTATCCTCGCTCTATCTAGTATATCGGGCCTCACTTTGCTGAATCTATTTCATCCCTACGTTTTGTCTTTTCATCTTGCTAACAGTCATTATATGTGGGGGGCTGCCTTTTCCTTTGGGGTATTTCTCTGAGGCAAGTCAGGCTTGTATTTCTATCTTCAGGCTAGTCAGCTCCTCAGGCTGTGCCGAGTTGCATAGGTAGTGTCAGGCGCAATCCACAGCTGCCTTTAGTTGTGTGTAGGATAGGTTCAGGTATTGCGGTCTACAGAGATTCCACGTCTCAGAGCTCGTTCTATTGTTTTGGGGCTATTGTCAGATCACTGTATGTGCTCTGATTACTGGCACACTGTGTTACTGGATTGCCTTCATAACAGGAGGCCAATTAATAGAGCATTGCAGTAGTCCAGGCGAGAGTGGATCAGGGCAACAGTGAGGGTTTTTGTCGTTTCCATGGTGAGAAAAGGGCGGATTTTAGAGATGTTCTTTAGGTGTAAGCGGCACGAGCGCGCAGGAGATTGTATATGGGAGGTGAAGGAGAGATCAGAGTCAAACATAACACCCTGACAGCGTGCCTGCTGCCAGGGTGTTATTATGGTGCCATCCACGGAGAGGGAAATGTCAGATTGGGGAGGTTAGTAGACGGCGGGAGCAGAAGAAGTTCAGTTTTGGAGAGTTTGAATTTAAGATGGAGAGCGGACATGATGTTGGAGACTGCAGACAGTCAGTGGCGTTCTGTAGTACAGCGTGGGTAAGGTCAGGGGCTGACATGTATAGTCAGGGCTGCCACTAGATATTTCAGGGCCCCATACTGGCAAAATTTTTGGGGCCCCCTTGACACTCCGCCCAGGCTCCACCCCAGCCCCGCCTCCACGCTCCACCCCTCAAACTGGCCACAGTCCCACCACTCTTTCTTGGAAAAACTCCACTTCTCACCTATAGCACATTAACAGTTCCAATCACCAGATCACACATATAGCTGGCAGCTTTTGTTTTGGCCAAAAGATTTTTTAAGCCACCAAAATGACAAGGTAGACACTTTTGGCCAGGCCCTACTCTACTGTAATCTATTAAATATTTGTTAAAATATGCAATACAATTTAGGTATATTTTTATTTATTTTTCAATTTTTAAAATGACCTATAATACTATCTACAAGGCACAAATACCGCCACACCATGACCAGATGACATATTACCACCACAGTGATCGAATAATATCAAATACAAGGAACAAATACCACAACATCATGACCAGTCCACATATTACCACCACATAGTGACTGAATACTACAATACTGATCAATAATAAAAAAAAAACACACAATACTATCACCATCAGTGCCATTATACACAGGAGATCTGTACTTAGTATGCAGTGTCTGTGTACAGGTAATACAGTGATCACCAGTGACATTATACACAGGAGCTCTGTATATAGTGTATAGGTAATCCAGTGATCACTGGTGACATACCCAGGACCTCTGTATATAGTATACAGTGTATAGTGTCAGTGTATAGGTAACACACTGACTCACCAGTGACGTCTCTAGGTGAAGTCCTTCATCTTTCATCCAGCACAGACCGCCATCACTTCATCCAGCCAGGACTCGTCTCTGCAGGAAATAACACCGTTATCTCGAGTTCCACTTGCAGAACACATTACTTAATTTTCCCAACTTCTACATTACACCACATGAAGAAGGCGACATAGTATCACTCTACACAGTAATAGGACCGCCCCCCCATTTAGAACAGTATACTCAAAAAAATAAAATAAATACATCACTGCAGTAATAATATCCCTTAATTAGCCTCTATGGTAATAATATTCGCCATCCTAGCCCCCGTGTGTCTCATTCGTGGCGTCAGCCATATGTTCTCCCATCCTGCCCTAATGAGTATCCATCCTGCCCCATCTGTCTCCATCGTATCCATCCTGCCCCATGATCCTGTCCCATCTGTCTCCAATCCTGCCTCCAGTGTCTCCAATCATGCCCGTATCACCATTCTGCCCCATCTCCAATCATGCCCCCTGTGTCTCAATTCTGCCCCATCTGTCTCCACTCATGCCCCAGTGTCTCCAGTCATGCCGCCATGTCTGTCATCCTGCCCCCTGTGTCTCCAATCATGCCCGGTTTCTCCATTCTGCGCCTGTGTCCAGCAATCTGCCCCTGTGTCCAGCAATCTGCCCCTGTGCCCAGCTTTCTGCCCCTGTGCCCAGCTTTCTGCCCCTGTGCGCAGCATTTTGCCCCTGTGCCCAGCTTTCTGCCCCTGTGCCCAGCTTTCTGCCCCCCTGTGTCCAGCTTTCTGCCCCCCCTGTGTCCAGCTTTCTGCCCCCCTGTGTCCAGCTTTCTGCCCCCTGTGTCCAGCTTTCTGCCCCCCCTGTGTCCAGCTTTCTGCCCCCCCCTGTGTCCAGCTTTCTGCCCCCCTGTGTCCAGCTTTCTGCCCCTGTGCCCAGCTTTTTGCCCGTGTCCAGCTTTCTGCCCGTCTCCAGCGTTCTGCCCGTGCCCAGCGTTTTGCCCCTGTGCCCAGCTTCCTGCCTGTGTCCAGCGTTCTGCCCATGTCCAGCATTCTGCCCGTGTGCGCAGCTTTCTGCCCCTGTGCCCAGCTCTCTGCCCCCCCTATGTCCTGCTTTCTGCCCCCCCTTGTCCAGCTTTCTGCCCGTGTCCAGCTTTCTGCCCCTGTGCCCAGCTTTCTGCCACTGTGCACAGCTTTCTGCCCCTGTGCCCAGCTTTCTGCCCCTGTGCCCAGCTTTTTGCCCCTGTGCCCAGCTTTCTGCCCCCGTGTTTAGCGTTCTGCCCGTGTCCAGCGTTCTGTCCGTGTCCAGCGTTCTGCCCGTGTCCAGCGTTCTGCCCGTGTGCACAGCTTTCTGCCCCCCCCGTGTCCAGCTTTCTGCCCCCCCCTGTGTCCAGCTTTCTTGCCCCCCCCGTGTCCAGCTTTCTGCCCCCCCCTGTGTCCAGCTTTCTGCCCGTCTCCAGCTTTCTGCCCGTCTCCAGCTTTCTGCCCCTGTGTGCAGCGTTCTGCCCATGTCCAGCTTTCTGCCCGTGTCCAGCTTTCTGCCCCTGTGCTCAGCTTTCTGCCCCTGTGCCCAGCTTTCTGCCCGTGTCCAGCTTTCTGCCCATGTCCAGCTTTCTGCCCCTGTGTCCAGCTTTCTGCCCCCCCCCTGTGTCCAGCTTTCTTGCCCCCCCCCGTGTCCAGCTTTCTGCCCCCCCCTGTGTCCAGCTTTCTGCCCGTCTCCAGCTTTCTGCCCGTCTCCAGCTTTCTGCCCCTGTGTGCAGCGTTCTGCCCATGTCCAGCTTTCTGCCCGTGTCCAGCTTTCTGCCCCTGTGCCCAGCTTTCTGCCCGTGTCCAGCTTTCTGCCCGTGTCCAGTTTTCTGCCCGAGTCCAGCTTTCTGCCCCTGTGCCCAGCTTTCTGCCCCCCCATGTGCCCAGCTTTCTGCCCCTGTGCCCAGCTTTCTGCACCCCCCGTGTCCAGCTTTCTGCCCCCCCGTGTCCAGCTTTCTGCCCCCCCCTGTGTCAAGCTTTCTGCCCCCCCTGTGTCCAGCTTTCTGCCCCCCTGTGTCCAGCAATCTTCCCATGTGTCCAGCTTTCTGCCCCCGTGTCCAACTTTCTGCCCGTCTCCAGCTTTCTGCCCCTGTGTGCAGCTTTCTGCCCCTGTGTCCAGCGTTCTGCCCCTGTGCGCAGCTTTCTGCCCCTGTGCCCAGCTTTCTGCCCCCCCTGTGTCCAGCTTTCTGCCCCCCCGTGTCCAGCTTTCTGCCCCCCCGTGTCCAGCTTTCTGCCCCCCGTGTCCAGCTTTCTGTCCCCCCCGTGCCCAGCTTTCTGCCCCCCGTGTCCAGCTTTCTGCCCCCCTGTGTCCAGCAATCTTCCCCTGTGTTCAGCTTTCTGCCCCTGTGTCCAGCTTTCTGCCCGTGTCCAGCTTTCTACCCCTGTGTCCAGCTTTCTGCCCCTGTGTCCAGCTTTACTGCCCCCACTGTATCCAGATTTCTGCACCCCGTGTCCAGCTTTCTGCCCCCCGTGTCCAGCTTTCTGCCCCCCCTGTGTCCAGCTTTCTGCCCCCCCTGTGTCCAGCTTTCTGCCCCCCATGTGTCCAGCTTTCTGCCCCCCGTGTCCAGCTTTCTGCCCCCCCCCGTGTCCAGCTTTCTGCCCCCCCTGTGTCCAGCTTTCTGCCCTCCCTGTGTCCAGCTTTCTGCCCCCCCCCCCCCCCTGTGTCCAGCTTTCTGCCCTCCCTGTGTCCAGCTTTCTGCCCCCCCTGTGTGTCCAGCTTTCTACCCTCCCTGTGTCCAGCTTTACTGCCCTTGGCCTCCCCGGATCGCCGCTGTCAATAAAAAAAAAAAAAAAGTTCTGCTTACCTGCCGCGCTCCTGCTCTCTCCAAGCAACTGCAGCGTGCACTCGCCGGCGACTGACAATGACGTCAGACGCCGGCGACCTGCACGCTGCGGCTGACGTCAGCTGCCAGCCTCAGATTGGCTGGCGGCTGTTAACTATTGCGCCCGCACGTCAATAGCGTTAAACAACTGCAGCGCCGGCCGCCGCTAAGGGCCCGGTTCAGCCTGCAGCTTCCGGTACGGGCCCGGTGAGCAGATAAGATGGGGCCCGATGCGGGCCCCTTCTGCTCACCGGGCCCCATACGCCAGTCACGGCTGTAATGCCCTGATGGCGGCCCTGTGTATAGTTGTGTGTCATCAGCATAAAGATGGTACTGAAAGCCAAATCTGCTGATGGTCTGTCCAATTGGGGCTGTGTAAAGGGAGAAGAGAAGGGGGCCAAGGACTGAGCCCTGAGGTACCCCGACAGAGAGAGGAAGAGGAGATGAAGTAGAGCCATAGAACAGAACACTGAAGGAGCGGTCAGGAAGATAGGAGGAGAACCAGGAGAGAGCAGTGTCCTTAATGCCTAGTGACTGGATCCTAGAGAGTAGGAGAGGGTGGTCAACAGTGTTGAAAGCTGCAGAAAGGTCTAGAAGAATGAGCAGGGAGTGGTCACCATTACATTTTGCTGTCATAAGGTCATTGGTCACTTTGATGAGTGCAGTTTCTGTCGAATGTAGGGGGCGGAAACCGGACTGTGAAGGGTCTAGGAGGGAGTTAGTGGAGAGGTAACGGGTAAGGCAGGAGTAGATCAGGCGGTCCAAGAGTTTAGAGATGAAGGGGAGATTGGAGACCGGTCTGTAGTTGTTTGTGCAGGATGGGTCGAGGGTGGGTTTCTTTAGTAATGGAGTAATGATAGAGTGTTTGAAGGAGGAGGGGAAAATGCCAGAGGAGAGGGAGAGATTAAAGATTGTAGTTAGGTGAGTTGTGATGACTGGAGAGAGAGACTGGAGAAGGTGTGAGGAAATGGGGTCCGTGGTGCATGTAGTCAGACGAGAAGAGGAGAGGAGCTTGGAGACTTCTGTGATGGGATCGAATGTGGAGAGTGAGCCAGGGGTGATGTAGGGAGGGATGGGAGTCACTGCACTTGGTGTCTGGGAGCGGATTTCCTGACGGATATTGTCTATTTTCTCTATAAAGTGGGAGGCCAGGTCATCAGCACAAATGTCTGTGATGGGGCTTGTGCTTTTGGCCTGAGGAGGGGGTGAAAGGTGTCAAAAAGTTTCTTGGGGTTGTTGGATAGTGAGGAGATCAGGGTGGTGAAGTGGGTCTGTTTGGCGAGGTGAAGGGCAGAGTTATAGGTCCTTAACATAAATTTGAAGTGTATGAAGTCTTCTGGTGTGCGTGTTTTCCTCCATAAGCGTTCAGCACACCTACTGTAGAGCATCGCTGGAGAAATCGGGTTTGCGATGTGAGCCAGAGCTGTTTCACTCTGTGTTTGGAGGTTCTGATGGTGAGGGGAGCTACTTGGTCAAGGGTGCTTCTAAGAGTGTCATTGAAGTGATGTATAGCCAGATCAGGACAGGAAAAAGAAGAGATTGCGGACATTGATGAGTGTAGGGAGTCTGAAAGTGCGTGAGGATTAATAGCAAGTAGATTTCTGATTGTGTGGTAGATAGGAGTGTCTATAGCGCATGAATGTAGCTCCTATTCTTCCTCCTCTTCCTCATTGTCTACCAATCCACATTGGGATGACATGAGGCTGGGCTGTGTGTAATCACCCTGTATTGTTCCTTGCTCCATGTCCTCATGCTCTGCCTGCAATGCATCCTCTTTTATTGTGAGCAGAGAGGTTTTCAGAATGCAGAGAAGTGGGATGGTGATGCTAATTATGGCGTCATTGCCTCTCACCATCTTGGTGTAGTCCTCAAAGTTTTGTAGGATGGTACATATGTGTGACATCCATGTCCACTCCTGAGGTCTGAATAACGATGGCATTGTTGATCTTGGTAGTCAACAACTGCCCTCTTCTGCTCACAAATCCTTTCCAACATATGCAGTGTAGAGTTCCAGTGGGTGGGGACATCACACACCAGTCGGTGAGCCGGATGCTGCAAACACTGCTGAAGCACAGCAAGGGCGGCTGAAGCTGTAGCTGACATTCTAAAATTGGCAGACAGGTGGCGTACTTTCACTAGCACATCCGGCAGCTCTGGGTAGCTTTTGAGAAAACATTGAAGACGTGGTTAAGCACATGGGCCAGGCAAGGTATGTGTGTGAGCTCACCTTGCCTCAGAACCGCCACCAGGTTCCGGCCATTGTCACACACGACCATGCCTGGTTGTAGGTTCAGCGGTGTCAGCCAAAAATCCGACTGCTCTTTCAGCGCTGTCCACAACTCTTCAGTGTTGTGCGGTTTGTCACCTAAGCAGATTAGCTTCAGCACAGCCTGTTGCCGCTTGACTGAGGCAGTGCTTCAGTGCTTCCAACTTCTTACTGATGTGCTCATTTCAGAGATGGAGGCTGAAGAGGAGGAGGTGCAGGAGCTGTAGATTGGCAACCTTGATTGATGTAGGGCCCGCAATCCTCGGCGTCGGGAGGATGTGTTCCATCCCAAGGTCCGACTGGGTCCCGGCTTCCACTACGTTAACCCAGTGTGCCGTCAGTGAGATGTACCATCCCTGTCCACAAGCACTTATCCACTTGTCTGTGGTTAGGTGGACTTTCCCTGTAACAGCATTGTTGAGGCCACAGCTAATGTTGTGGGACACTGGGGACTGAGTACCTTGGGATGGCCGCTGCCATCAGGTTGCGGAAAGATTCCATCTCAATGAGCCTAAAAGACAACATTTCGAGCTCAAGCAGACAAGAAATGTAAGAATTTAGTACTGTGGCCTGTGGGGCGTTGGCTGCATATATCCGCTTGTGTTCCAATGACAGGGGTATAGACAACTGAAGGCTGTGCTGGGACAAGGATGTAGATGGGCTTGATGATGGTGCTAGTTGACTGTGGGAAACAACAGGTGCAGGGCACGAGGCATCTTCGCATGCACTGTGGACTGGTGATTGGCTTGTACGCAAAACAGTGGAAGAAGCAGTGGTGTCACCTGCAGACAGTGTTCTTTGAGCCTGGGGTTCTGCCCACAAAGTTGGGTGCTTTGCTGCCATGTGCCTGATGGTGTTGGTGGTGGTCAGGCTAGTAGTTTTGCTACCTCTACTGATGCGGGCATGGCAGGTGCTTCAAATGGCCTGTTTGGGGTTATCAGCAGAGTCTTTAAAAAATAACCAGACTTGGGAAGATCTAACAGTTGGAATGGCAACATCTGTCATGTTGGTGCTACGGGGAACGGATGCACGCCTTCAGTCTGCGGCCACCACACTGCTTCTTCCTGCCTGTTGGGGTGCTATGCCTCCTTCCCCATGTGTGCTGCTGTCCTCGCTCTGCATGTCCTCCTGTCAGGTTGGGTCAGTTACTATGTCATCCACCACCTCATCTTCCAAATCCGCACTCTGCTCATCTTTCTGACTTTTTGGCAATTGTGTCTCATCATCGTCCACCTCTTGTGACTCTTTCTCACCATTACCTTCGTGTGACCGTGGCTGCTCAAATCTTTGGGCATCGCTACATGTGATCTCATCTTGCCCCACTTCAAGTTGACCAGCCGAGAGTCCAGAATCTTTAAAGCGAAAAGTGAACAGCTCTTCAGAGTTTCCAATTGTGGGTTCAGTTGTCTCAGGGCACTCGGCATGGTGGGAGGAAGGAGGATCAGGGTGAGTAATATGTGGCCCAGACTCACAGCTACTCAGACTTGACCGTGTGGAAGACTTGGTGGTGGTGGCTAAGTGACTGGAAGCATTATCTGCTATCCAACTAAAAACCATTTCAGACTGTTCTGGCTTCAATAGTGGTGTGCTGCGGTCCCCTAGAAACTGGTGCAGGAAGGTCGAGCGAGAAGATGTGAGTCTTTGCTGTGGTCCACTTTCAGCTTGGCCACGGCCTCATCCTCTGCATGCGCCACCAGCATCACGTCCACTTCCCCGTACCTTGCCTCTTGCCTTGCCCATTTTAAATAAACTACTGAAATATTTTAAAAGTTCAATACAAATGGATTAATTTTGAGAAAACTTATATGTGATCAGTGTGCCGAAAAAACACAATTTTAATTCAATGGAATGTTGGTAATTTTTTAATTTTGTTTATAACAAATTTTATTAATAACTAGGGTAAGACACACCAAGACCAGTTCAAAGGAGCACTCAAATGGAACAATTTTTAAACCACAGATAGAGGAGGCATCTGACAGAGAAACCACAATGTTCAATATGTGGACTTTTTTTATTTTTTGAAAATAATGTTACTGTCACGAAGTAGGCTAACACAACACCAAAAAAGTGGAATGAACGCCTGAAAAGCGAGTATTTGTAGCCCATAGATAGACCAGGCATCAGACGGTAAGAGCAGACTGTTTCAATATGTTGTTGTGAATTCTGTGGCAGAGCTCCCTCCTGTGGTCACAAGTGGTACTTCGGCTGATTCTCTCTGTGAGCTTCTGTTGGTGGAGGGAAGTGGTACTGCGGCTTCTGAGTTTCCTCCCTCAGGTGATCTGGTGAGGTCATTAGGTGCTTCTCTACTTAACTCCACCTAATGCTTTGATCCTGGCTTCCTGTCAATGTTCCAGTGTTGGACTTGCTTTTCCCTGGATCATTCCTGTGGCCTGCTGCTTTGCATAGCTAAGTTCTTCTTTGCTATTTGTTTGCTATTTTTTCTGTCCAGCTTGTCTAATTTGTTGCTGGAAGCTCTGGAAAGCAAAGGGTGTACCTCCGTGCCGTTAGTTCGGTACGGAGGGTCTTTTTGACCCCTTTGCGTGGTTTTCTTTAGGGTTTTGTGTAGACCGCAAAGTTACCTTTTCTATCCTCGATCTGTTAAGAAAGTCGGGCCTCACTTTGCTGAATCTATTTCATCTCTATGTTTGTCTTTTCATCTTAACTCACAGTCATTATATGTGGGGGGCTGCCTATTCCTTTGGGGTATTTCTCTGAGGCAAGGTAGGCTTATTTTCTATCTTCAGGCTAGTTAGTTTCTCAGGCTGTGCCGAGTTGCATAGGCAGAGTTAGGCGCAATCCACGGCTGCCTCTAGTGTTGTTTGGAGAGGATTAGGGATTGCGGTCTGCAGAGTTCCCACGTCTCAGAGCTCGTTCTATGATTTTGGGTTATTGTCAGATCACTGTATGTGCTCTGACCGCTATGTCCATTGTAGTACTAAATTGCCTTTCATAACAGTACAGGAAGCCAAAAGTACTAATGATTCTCAATAGAGGGAAAAAAGAATTTCTGAGACCATTTTTTTTTCTTTGCACTGTGTTTTGCCTTTTTTTTCCCCTAGACATTTGGGTGGTTCAGTACACAGGTGTAGCGATGGACATTAGAAGTCTGTCTTCATTTGTGGATCAGCTCTCGGCAAGAGTACAAAAGATTCAAGACACTATTGATCAGAAAGCTATGTTGGAACCAAGAATTCCTATTCCTGATTTGTTTTTTGGAGATAGAACTAAGTTTCTGAGTTTCAAAAATAATTGTAAATTATTTCTGGCCTTGAAACCTCGCTCCTCTGGTGATCCAGGTCAACAGGTTTTGATTGCTATTTCTTTTTTGCGCGGCGACCCTCAGGACTGGGCATTTTCTCTTGCGCCAGGAGATCCTGCATTGAATAATATCGATGCGTTTTTCCTGGCGCTCGGATTGCTGTACGATGAACCTAATTCAGTGGATCAGGCAGAGAAAAATTTGCTGGCTCTTTGTCAGGGTCAGGATGAGATAGAGGTATATTGTCAGAAATTTAGAAAGTGGTCCGTGCTCACTCAATGGAATGAATCTGTTCTGGCAGCTATGTTCAGAAAGGGTCTCTCTGAAGCCCTTAAGGATCTCATGGTGGGATTTCCTATGCCTGCTGGTTTGAATGAGTCTATGTCTTTGGCCATTCAGATCGGTCGACGCTTGCGTGAGCGTAAATCTGTGCACCATTTGGCGGTATTACCTGAGCTTAAACCTGAGCCTATGCAGTGCGATAGGACTTTGACCAGAGTTAAACGGCAAGAACACAGACGTCTGAATGGGCTGTGTTTCTACTGTGGTGATTCCACTCATGCTATCTCTGATTGTCCTAAGCGCACTAAGCGGTTCGCTAGGTCTGCCACCATTGGTACGGTACAGTCAAAATTTCTTCTATCCGTTACCTTGATCTGCTCTTTGTCATCGTATTCTGTCATGGCATTTGTGGATTCAGGCGCTGCCCTGAATTTGATGGACTTGGAGTATGCTAAGCGTTGTCGGTTTCTCTTAGAGCCCTTGCAGTGTCCTATTCCATTGAGAGGAATTGATGCCACGCCTTTGGCCAAGAATAAGCCTCAATACTGGACCCAGCTGACCATGTGCATGGCTCCTGCACATCAGGAGGTTATTCGCTTTCTGGTGTTGCATAATCTGCATGATGTGGTCGTGTTGGGGTTGCCATGGCTACAAGCCCATAATCCAGTATTAGATTGGAAATCCATGTCGGTGTCCAGCTGGGGTTGTCAGGGGGTACATGGTGATGTTCCATTTCTGTCAATTTCATCATCCACCCCTTCTGAGGTTCCAGAGTTCTTGTCTGATTACCGGGATGTATTTGATGAGCCCAAGTCCGATGCCCTACCTCCGCATAGGGATTGTGATTGTGCTATCAATTTGATTCCTGGTAGTAAATTCCCAAAAGGTCGACTGTTTAATTTATCCGTGCCTGAGCACGCCGCTATGCGCAGTTATGTGAAGGAATCCCTGGAGAAGGGGAATATTCGCCCGTCATCGTCACCATTAGGAGCAGGGTTCTTTTTTGTAGCCAAGAAGGATGGTTCGCTCAGACCTTGTATAGATTACCGCCTTCTAAATAAGATCACGGTTAAATTTCAGTACCCCTTGCCATTGTTATCTGATTTGTTTGCTCGGATTAAGGGGGCTAGTTGGTTCACCAAGATAGATCTTCGTGGTGCGTATAATCTAGTGCGAATCAGGCGAGGAGATGAATGGAAAACTGCATTTAATACGCCCGAGGGTCATTTTGAGTATCTAGTGATGCCATTCGGACTTGCCAATGCTCCATCAGTGTTTCAGTCCTTTATGCATGACATCTTCCGAGAGTACCTGGATAAATTCCTGATTGTGCACTTGGATGACATTTTGATCTTCTCGGATGATTGGGAGTCTCATGTGAAGCAGGTCAGAACAGTTTTTCAGGTCCTGCGTGCTAATTCTTTGTTTGTGAAGGGATCAAAGTGTCTCTTTGGTGTGCAGAAGGTTTCATTTTTGGGGTTCATCTTTTCCCCTTCTACTATCGAGATGGATCCTGTTAAGGTCCAAGCCATCCATGATTGGACTCAGCCGACATCTCTGAAAAGTCTGCAAAAGTTCCTGGGCTTTGCTAATTTTTATCGTCGCTTCATCTGCAATTTTTCTAGTATTGCAAAACCATTGACCGATTTGACCAAGAAGGGTGCTGATTTGGTTAATTAGTCTTCTGCTGCTGTGGAAGCTTTTCAAGACTTGAAGCGTCGTTTTTCTTCTGCCCCTGTGTTGTGTCAACCAGATGTTTCTCTTCCGTTCCAGGTCGAGGTTGATGCTTCTGAGATTGGAGCAGGGGCTGTTTTGTCGCAGAGAGGTTCTGATTGCTCAGTGATGAAACCATGCGCTTTTTTTTCCAGGAAGTTTTCGCCTGCTGAGCGAAATTATGATGTGGGCAACCGAGAGTTGCTGGCCATGAAGTGGGCATTCGAGGAGTGGCGTCATTGGCTTGAAGGAGCTAAGCATCGCGTGGTGGTCTTAACTGATCATAAGAACTTGACTTATCTCGAGTCTGCCAAGCGGTTGAATCCTAGACAGGCTCGTTGGTCGCTGTTTTTTGCCCGTTTTGACTTTGTGATTTTGTACCTTCCGGGCTCTAAAAATGTGAAGGCGGATGCTCTGTCTAGGAGTTTTGTGCCCGACTCTCCGGGTTTGTCTGAGCCGGCGGGTATCCTCAAGGAAGGAGTAATTGTGTCTGCCATCTCCCCTGATTTGCGGCGGGTGCTGCAAAAATTTCAGGCTAATAAACCTGATCGTTGTCCAGCGGAGAGACTGTTTGTCCCTGATAGGTGGACCAATAAAGTTATCTCTGAGGTTCATTGTTCGGTGTTGGCTGGTCATCCTGGAATCTTTGGTTCCAGAGAGTTGGTGGCTAGATCCTTTAGGTGGCCGTCTCTGTCGCGGGATGTGCGTGTTTTTGTGCAGTCCTGTGGAATTTGTGCTCGGGCTAAGCCCTGCTGTTCTCGTGCCAGTGGGTTGCTTTTGCCCTTGCCGGTCCCGAAGAGGCCTTGGACACATATCTCTATGGATTTTATTTCTGATCTTCCCGTTTCTCAAAAGATGTCAGTCATTTGGGTGGTCTGTGATCGCTTTTCTAAGATGGTCCATCTGGTACCCTTGTCTAAATTGCCTTCCTCCTCTGATTTGGTGCCATTGTTCTTCCAGCATGTGGTTCGTTTACATGGCATTCCAGAGAATATCGTTTCTGACAGAGGTTCCCAGTTTGTTTCAAGGTTTTGGCGAGCCTTTTGTGGTAGGATGGGCATTGACTTGTCTTTTTCCTCGGCTTTCCATCCTCAGACTAATGGCCAGACCGAACGAACCAATCAGACCTTGGAAACATATCTGAGATGCTTTGTTTCTGCCGATCAGGATGACTGGGTGTCCTTTTTGCCTTTGGCTGAGTTCGCCCTTAATAATCGGGCCAGCTCGGCTACCTTGGTTTCGCCATTTTTCTGCAATTCTGGGTTCCATCGTTTCTCTTCAGGACAGGTTGAGTCTTCGGACTGTCCTGGTGTGGATACTGTGGTGGACAGGTTGCAGCAGATTTGGACTCATGTAGTGGACAATTTGACCTTGTCCCAGGAGAAGGCTCAACGTTTCGCTAATCGCAGACGCCGTGTGGGTCCCCGACTTCGTGTTGGGGATCTGGTTTGGTTATCTTCTCGTCATATTCCTATGAAGGTTTCCTCTCCTAAGTTTAAACCTCGTTTCATTGGTCCGTATAGGATTTCTGAGGTTCTTAATCCTGTGTCTTTTCGTCTGACCCTTCCAGATTCTTTTTCCATACATAACGTATTCCATAGGTCATTGTTGCGGAGATACGTGGCACCTATGGTTCCATCTGTTGATCCTCCTGCCCCGGTTTTGGTGGAGGGGGAATTGGAGTATATTGTGGAGAAGATTTTGGATTCTCGTGTTTCTAGACGGAAACTCCAGTATCTGGTTAAATGGAAGGGTTATGCTCAGGAAGATAATTCCTGGGTTTTTGCCTCTGATGTCCATGCTCCCGATCTTGTTCGTGCCTTTCATGTGGCTCATCCTGGTCGGCCTGGGGGCTCTGGTGAGGGTTCGGTGACCCCTCCTCAAGGGGGGGTACTGTTGTGAATTCTGTGGCAGAGCTCCCTCCTGTGGTCACAAGTGGTACTTCGGCTGATTCTCTCTGTGTTATGGCTGGCAATCAGGCAACACAGCGTGCAGTAATCAGCGCACATACAGAGATCTGGCAATAACCCAAAACAATAGGACGAGCTCTGAGACGTGGAATCTCTGTAGACTGCAGTACCTGATCTATCCTCACACAACTGGAAGCAGCAGTGGATTGCGCCTATCAACTACCTATGCAACTCGGCACTGCCTGAGGAGCTGACTAGCCTGAAGATAGAAATACAAGCCTGACTTACCTCAGAGAAATACCCCAAAGGAATAGGCAGCCCCCACATATAATGACTGTTAGCAAGATGAAAAGACAAACGTAGGAATGAAATAGATTCAGCAAAGTGAGGCCTGATATTCTAGACAGAGCGAGGATAGCAAAGAGAACTATGCAGTCTACAAAAAACCCTAAAACGAAAACCACGCAAAGGGGCAAAAAGACCCACCGTGCCGAACTAACAGCACGGCGGTGCACCCCTTTGCTTCTCAGAGCTTCCAGCAAAAGATAATAACAAGCTGGACAGAAAAAACAGAAAACAAACTAGAAGCACTTATCTAGCAGAGCAGCAGGCCCAAGGAAAGATGCAGTAGCTCAGATCCAACACTGGAACATTGACAAGGAGCAAGGAAGACAGACTCAGGTGGAGCTAAATAGCAAGGCAGCCAACGAGCTCACCAAAACACCTGAGGGAGGAAGCCCAGAGACTGCAATACCACTTGTGACCACAGAAGTGAACTCAGCCACAGAATTCACAACAGTACCCCCCCCTTGAGGAGGGGTCACCGAACCCTCACCAGAACCCCCAGGCCGACCAGGATGAGCCACATGAAAGGCACGAACAAGATCTGGGGCATGGACATCAGAGGCAAAAACCCAGGAATTATCTTCCTGAGCATAACCCTTCCATTTGACCAGATACTGGAGTTTCCGTCTAGAGACACGAGAATCCAAAATCTTCTCCACAATATACTCCAATTCCCCCTCCACCAAAACAGGGGCAGGAGGCTCCACAGATGGAACCATAGGTGCCACGTATCTCCTCAACAACGACCTATGGAATACATTATGTATGGAAAAGGAGTCTGGGAGGGTCAGACGAAAAGACACCGGATTGAGAATCTCAGAAATCCTATACGGACCAATAAAACGAGGTTTAAATTTAGGAGAGGAAACCTTCATAGGTATATGACGAGAAGATAACCAAACCAGATCCCCAACACGAAGTCGGGGTCCCACACGGCGTCTGCGATTAGCGAAAAGCTGAGCCTTCTCCTGGGACAAGGTCAAATTGTCCACTACCTGAGTCCAGATCTGCTGCAACCTGTCCACCACATAATCCACACCAGGACAGTCCGAAGACTCAACCTGTCCTGAAGAGAAACGAGGATGGAACCCAGAATTGCAGAAAAATGGAGAGACCAAGGTAGCCGAGCTGGCCCGATTATTAAGGGCGAACTCAGCCAACGGCAAAAATGACACCCAATCATCCTGGTCAGCGGAAACAAAACATCTCAGATATGTTTCCAAGGTCTGATTGGTTCGTTCGGTCTGGCCATTAGTCTGAGGATGGAAGGCCGAGGAAAAAGATAGGTCAATGCCCATCCTACCACAAAAGGCTCGCCAGAACCTCGAGACAAACTGGGAACCTCTGTCAGAAACAATATTCTCAGGAATGCCATGTAAACGAACCACATGCTGGAAGAACAAAGGCACCAAATCAGAGGAGGAAGGCAATTTAACCAAGGGCACCAGATGGACCATTTTAGAAAAGCGATCACAGACCACCCAAATGACAGACATCTTTTGAGAAACGGGAAGGTCAGAAATGAAATCCATCGAAATATGTGTCCAAGGCCTCTTCGGGACCGGCAAGGGCAAAAGCAACCCACTGGCACGTGAACAGCAGGGCTTAGCCCTAGCACAAATTCCACAGGACTGCACAAAAGCACGCACATTCCGTGACAGAGATGGCCACCAGAAGGATCTAGCAACCAACTCCCTGGTACCAAAGATTCCTGGATGACCGGCCAGCACCGAACAATGAAGTTCAGAGATAACTTTACTAGTCCACCTATCAGGGACAAACAGTTTCTCGGCCGGACAACGATCAGGTTTATTAGCCTGAAATTTCTGCAACACTCTCCGCAAATCAGGGGAGATGGCAGACACAATGACTCCTTTCTTGAGGATACTCGCCGGCTCAGATAACCCCGGAGAGTCGGGCACAAAACTCCTAGACAGAGCATCCGCCTTCACATTTTTAGAGCCCGGAAGGTATGAAATCGCAAAATCAAAACGAGCAAAAAATAACGACCAACGGGCCTGTCTAGGATTCAAGCGCTTGGCAGACTCAAGATAAGTAAGGTTCTTATGATCAGTCAAAACCACCACGCGATGCTTAGCACCCTCAAGCCAATGACGCCACTCCTCGAATGTCCACTTCATGGCCAGCAACTCTCGGTTGCCCACATCATAATTACGCTCAGCAGCAGAAAATTTCCTGGAAAAGAAAGCACATGGTTTGAACACTGAGCAACCAGAACCTCTCTGTGACAAAACCGCCCCTGCACCAATCTCAGAAGCATCAACCTCGACCTGGAACGGAAGAGAAACATCAGGTTGACACAACACAGGGGCACAGCAAAAACGACGCTTCAACTCCTGAAAAGCTTCCACGGCAGCAGAAGACCAATTAACCAAATCAGCACCCTTCTTGGTCAAATCGGTCAATGGTCTGGCAATGCTAGAAAAATTACAGATGAAGCGACGATAAAAATTAGCAAAGCCCAGGAATTTCTGCAAACTTTTTAGAGATGTCGGCTGAGTCCAATCCTGGATGGCCTGAACCTTAACTGGATCCATCTCGATAGTAGAAGGGGAAAAGATGAACCCCAAAAATGAAACTTTCTGCACACCGAAGAGACACTTTGATCCCTTCACGAACAAGGAATTAGCACGCAGTACCTGGAAAACCATTCTGACTTGCTTCACATGAGACTCCCAATCATCTGAGAAGATCAAAATGTCATCCAAGTAAACAATCAAGAATTTATCCAGATACTCACGGAAAATGTCATGCATAAAAGACTGAAAAACAGATGGAGCATTGGCAAGTCCGAACGGCATCACCAGATACTCAAAATGACCCTCGGGCGTATTAAATGCCGTTTTCCATTCATCTCCCTGCCTGATTCTCACCAGATTATACGCACCACGAAGATCAATCTTAGTAAACCAACTAGCCCCCTTAATCCGAGCAAACAAGTCAGAAATCAATGGCAAGGGATACTGAAACTTAACAGTGATCTTATTAAGAAGGCGGTAATCAATACACGGTCTTAGCGAACCATCCTTCTTGGCTACAAAAAAGAACCCTGCTCCCAATGGTGACGACGATGGGCGAATATGTCCCTTCTCCAGGGACTCCTTCACATAACTGCGCATAGCGGTGTGTTCAGGTACGGACAAATTAAATAAACGACCCTTAGGGAATTTACTACCAGGAATCAAATCGATAGCACAATCACAATTCCTATGCGGAGGAAGGGCATCAGACTTGGACTCTTCAAATACATCCTGAAAGTCCGACAAGAACTCTGGGATGTCAGAAGGAATGGATGACGAAATAGACAAAAATGGAACATCACCATGTACTCCCTGACAACCCCAGCTGGTTACCGACATAGAGTTCCAATCCAATACTGGATTATGGGTTTGTAGCCATGGCAACCCCAACACGACCACATCATGCAAATTATGCAGTACCAAAAAGCGAATAACTTCCTGATGTGCAGGAGCCATGCACATGGTCAGCTGGGCCCAGTACTGAGGCTTATTCTTGGCCAGAGGTGTAGCATCAATTCCTCTCAACGGAATAGGACACCGCAAAGGCTCCAAGAAAAATCCACAACGTTTAGCATAATCCAAATCCATCAGATTCAGGGCAGCGCCTGAATCCACAAACGCCATGACAGAATATGATGACAAAGAGCACATTAAGGTAATGGACAAAAGGAATTTGGACTGTACAGTACCAATAACGGCAGAGCTATCGAACCGCCTAGTGCGTTTAGGACAATTAGAAATAGCATGAGTAGAATCACCACAATAGAAACACAGTCTGTTCAGACGTCTGTGTTCGTGCCGTTCTACTTTAGTCATAGTCCTGTCGCACTGCATAGGCTCAGGCTTACTCTCAGACAATACCGCCAGATGGTGCACAGATTTACGCTCGCGCAAGCGACGACCGATCTGAATGGCCAAGGACATAGACTCATTCAAACCAGCAGGCATAGGAAATCCCACCATTACATCCTTAAGAGCTTCAGAGAGACCCTTTCTGAACAAAGCCGCTAGAGCAGATTCATTCCACAGAGTGAGTACTGACCATTTTCTAAATTTCTGACAATATACTTCTACATCATCCTGACCCTGGCATAAAGCCAGCAGATTTTTCTCAGCTTGATCCACTGAATTAGGCTCATCGTAAAGCAATCCCAGCGCCTGGAAAAATGCATCAACATTACTCAATGCAGAATCTCCTGGTGCAAGAGAAAACGCCCAGTCCTGTGGGTCGCCGCGCAAAAAAGAAATAATAATCAAAACCTGTTGAATAGGATTACCAGAAGAATGAGGTTTCAAGGCCAAAAATAGCTTACAATTATTTCTGAAGCTCAGGAACTTAGTTCTGTCACCAAAAAACAAATCAGGAATCGGAATTCTTGGTTCTAGCATCGATTTCTGATCAATAGTATCTTGAATCTTTTGTACATTTACAACGAGATTATCCATTGAGGAGCACAGACCCTGAATATCCATGTCCACAGCTGTGTCCTGAAGCACTCTAATGTCTAGGGGAAAAAAAAGACTGAAGACAGAGCTAAGAAAAAAAAATGATGTCAGGATTTCTTTTTTCCCTCTATTGGAAATCATTGAATGGCTCCTTGTACTGTTATGGCTGGCAATCAGGCAACACAGCGTGCAGTAATCAGCGCACATACAGAGATCTGGCAATAACCCAAAACAATAGGACGAGCTCTGAGACGTGGAATCTCTGTAGACTGCAGTACCTGATCTATCCTCACACAACTGGAAGCAGCAGTGGATTGCGCCTATCAACTACCTATGCAACTCGGCACTGCCTGAGGAGCTGACTAGCCTGAAGATAGAAATACAAGCCTGACTTACCTCAGAGAAATACCCCAAAGGAATAGGCAGCCCCCACATATAATGACTGTTAGCAAGATGAAAAGACAAACGTAGGAATGAAATAGATTCAGCAAAGTGAGGCCTGATATTCTAGACAGAGCGAGGATAGCAAAGAGAACTATGCAGTCTACAAAAAACCCTAAAACGAAAACCACGCAAAGGGGCAAAAAGACCCACCGTGCCGAACTAACAGCACGGCGGTGCACCCCTTTGCTTCTCAGAGCTTCCAGCAAAAGATAATAACAAGCTGGACAGAAAAAACAGAAAACAAACTAGAAGCACTTATCTAGCAGAGCAGCAGGCCCAAGGAAAGATGCAGTAGCTCAGATCCAACACTGGAACATTGACAAGGAGCAAGGAAGACAGACTCAGGTGGAGCTAAATAGCAAGGCAGCCAACGAGCTCACCAAAACACCTGAGGGAGGAAGCCCAGAGACTGCAATACCACTTGTGACCACAGAAGTGAACTCAGCCACAGAATTCACAACACTCTGTGAGCTTCTGTTGGTGGAGGGAAGTGGTACTGCGGCTTCTGAGTTTCCTCCCTCAGGTGATCTGGTGAGGTCGTTAGGTGCTTCTCTACTTAACTCCACCTAATGCTTTGATCCTGGCTTCCTGTCAATGTTCCAGTGTTGGACTTGCTTTTCCCTGGATCATTCCTGTGGCCTGCTGCTCTGCATAGCTAAGTTCTTCTTTGCTATTTGTTTGCTATTTTTTCTGTCCAGCTTGTCTAATTTGTTGCTGGAAGCTCTGGGACGCAAAGGGTGTACCTCCGTGCCGTTTGTTCGGTACGGAGGGTCTTTTTGCCCCCTTTGCGTGGTTTTCTTTAGGGTTTTGTGTAGACCGCAAAGTTACCTTTTCTATCCTCGATCTGTTAAGAAAGTCGGGCCTCACTTTGCTGAATCTATTTCATCTCTACGTTTGTCTTTTCATCTTAACTCACAGTCATTATATGTGGGGGGCTGCCTATTCCTTTGGGGTATTTCTCTGAGGCAAGGTAGGCTTATTTTCTATCTTCAGGCTAGTTAGTTTCTCAGGCTGTGCCGAGTTGCATAGGCAGAGTTAGGCGCAATCCACGGCTGCCTCTAGTGTTGTTTGGAGAGGATTAGGGATTGCAGTCTGCAGAGTTCCCACGTCTCAGAGCTCGTTCTATGATTTTGGGTTATTGTCAGATCACTGTATGTGCTCTGACCGCTATGTCCATTGTAGTACTGAATTGCCTTTCATAACAATATGTGGCCTGGAGTTTTAAAAAAAAATTTAACCACAAAATATTGTATAGACCAAGGGTAGCAGACAGACAAAACAGTGGAATGTATGCCTGAAAAGCAAGTATTTGGAGACCACATATAGACCAGGTATCGGACGGAGATAACAGACAATTGTAATATGTGGCCTGTAGTTTTTTAAGAAATTTTAACAACAAAATACTGTATAGACCAAGGGTAGCAGACAGACAAAAAAAGTGGAATGTATGCCTGAAAAGCAAGTATTTGGAGACCACGGATAGACCAGGCATCTGACTGAGATAACAGACTGTTTCAATATGTGGCCTGGAGTTTTTCACATTTTTTTAACCACAAAATACTGTATAGACCATGGGTAGCAGACAGACAAAAAAGTGGAATGTATGCCTGAAAAGCAAGCATTTGAAGACCACAGATAGACCAGGAGCTCGGAGATAACAGACTGTTGTAATATGTGGCCTGGAGTTTGGTAAAAAATTTTAACCACAAAATACTGTATAGAACAAGAGCAGCAGACAGACAAAAAATTGGAATGTATGCCTGAAAAGCAAGTATATGGAGACCACAGATAGACCAGGCATCTGACTGAGATAGCAGACTGTTTCAATATGTGGCCTGGAGTTTTTTTTATTTTTTTAACCACAAAATACTGTATAGACCAAGGGTAGCAGACAGACAAAAAGTGGAATGTATGCCTGAAAAGCAAGTATTTGGAGACCACAGATAGACCAGGCATCGGACGGAGGTAACAGACTGTTGTAATATGTGGCCTGGAGTTATTTTACATTTTGTTAACCAAAATACTGTATAGACCAAGGGTAGCAGACAGACAAAAAAAGTGGAATGTATGCCTGAAAAGCAAGTATTTGGAGACCACAGATAGACCAGGCATCGGACGGAGGTAACAGACTGTTGTAATATGTGGCCTGGAGTTATTTTACATTTTGTTAACCAAAATACTGTATAGACCAAGGGTAGCAGACAGACAAAAAAAGTGGAATGTATGCCTGAAAAGCAAGTATTTGGAGACCACGGATAGACCAGGCATCTGACTGAGATAACAGACTGTTTCAATATGTGGCCTGGAGTTTTTTACATTTTTTTAACCACAAAATACTGTATAGACCAAGGGTAGCAGACAGACAAAAAAGTGGAATGTATGCCTGAAAAGCAAGCATTTGAAGACCACAGATAGACCAGGAGCTCGGAGATAACAGACTGTTGTAATATGTGGCCTGGAGTTTGGTAAAAAAATTTAACCACAATGAATACCTGAAAAGCAAGTATTTGGAGACCAGGCATTGGAAGGAGATAACAGACTGTTTAAATATGTGGCCTGGAGTTTGTTTTTTTTACATTTTTTTAACCACAAAATACTGTATAGACCAATGGTAGCAGACAGACAAAAAAGTGGAATGTATGCCTGAAAAGCAAGTATTTGGAGACCACAGATAGACCAGGCTTCGGTCGGAGATAGCAGACTGTATCAATATGTGGCCTGGAGTTTTTAAAAAAAAATTATCCACAAAATACTCTAGACAAAGGGTAGAAGACAGACAAAAAAGTGGAATGTATGCCTAAAAAGCAAGTATTTGGAGACAACAGATAGACTGGGCATCTGACGGAGATAACAGACTGTAGCTTGATTTTTTTGCACCCACCAAAATTGTGTCCTAAAAAAGAAATTGGAGTACTAAAATGTTAAAATATTTAGAGCAATTATATGCGATGCGTGTGGCGTACAAATCACAGTGATAAATATAGGAACTGAAGCTTAAATATTTTTGGGCCAGCTAGAGATTTTTTGGTCAGCAAAATGGTGTCCAAAAATGTTGTAAGACACACCAAAAAATACTATAGTACCCAAATAAAGGCCAGGATTTTCTGCGCACTCACATCTGATGCCTGGGACAAAACAAAAACGTTTTAAATTGTTAGATTTTCACGCTCTTGTCTTGAAATGACCTGGTTGTAGAACCTACAATTCAATTTCCGTGGCCAAATCGGAAACATACCCCTTAGGCCAAATACATTAAATCTAAAAATAGCAAACTTTTTTTATGTAAAACCCCAAAAGCTATATACCTGGTATATTATCAGGTCATATGATAATAGTTCTATTGTCAGAGGAGTTCACAAAGAAAGTAAGGGGATTTTTTCAAAGTTAACAATATACATTTTTATTAAATATATGAAGTGTAACAAGCAAACAAATAGACAAACGATGTTTATATATAAGAAGCAGCTAAAACAATTTCCTGGCGTAACCAGAGATGGACAATCTGACGCCAGGAGATAGGAGAAAAAGACTGTGTCCCACCAAACAACAATATGCACTGTTACATGGAATAGTGACTCTAAAGAATCTGATTCGGATCCTTAATCATGTCATATAATGCCAACTGGTACAGGCTGTAAGTGCAGCGCCCCAGAGACCTGGTCGTTGCAGTAACGTCGCTCTGCCACTAAGGGGAGTGATGGTACGTCTGATGGCACTAAAGGAATTCATCTGACCAGGTATCACAAGCACACACTACACTTCACACTCCGGCCACTAGGGGGAGCAAAAGGTTCTATTTATTAGGCCACTCCTCACACTGGTAAAACTAGGGGTTGGATAGGAAGTTAGGTCAGAAGCTGACTGGGTTTTGTCTAGGCAACATCTCGTGGCAGGGGGTGTTGCGGGGGAAGATTCAGGGGGGTCCCTGTCAGGCGTGGGAATCTGGCAGGTACCTAGTGACAAGAACAGAATGAAAGGAACCGCGCCTGCACTACCTTGCGGCGGTATCCTTAGAAAGGACACGAAGCGAAGGATATTGTGGACAGTGAGAAACGAGATCAAGCACAAAGGAGAGCCAGTAGGAGTCGTGCCCGGAGAACGGCAACATCCTACTGAGGTGCGTAGCCGGTGCCCGGAACACCGAGGAAGTAACTGACTTTATGCCTTATTTCAAATACCGCAGGACAGTTAATTATAGGTTGGCTGTCTACCTTACATCACCTAAGCAGACATAAGTGGCAACGCGTGGAGAGGGGCGTCTCTAGGGTCCCGGAAGAGCTCCAAGCCTACCTGTCAAACAGGTGCGTCCTAGCCATAACAAACCTGAGGAACGGAGAATAGAAAGAACTAGAAAGAACTGGAACGAACGAGAATAGAAGTTGTGAGGACTATCCCGAATGCTCAGCAGGGAAGCACTACAACACACAGGCGCTAGTGGTAGGCAACAATTTCCACCTGCAAAGGGAACTCTGCATGTGCCTTCGGACGTGCCAGTCTCAGACAGCCCTGTTAACTGTGCTCTGGATTGAGGATCCTGAAGTCACCAGTAAAGAGGTAAAGAGACTGCAACCCTGTGTCCTCGTTATTGTCTGCACCTCACATCATCACCACCTACACTACTGGGAAGCCCTCGGGACTCACCTCACCTGTGGGAAGGGAAACCATCTAGCTGCCATCACATCACCCCAGTGGACCCCAAGCAGCGTCGGTCACCCTGACCGAATACCACAGGTGGCGTCACAAAACCTTGACAGACTCGTATCACCTTTTATTGGACGCCCCTTAGCAGGGTCACGGACCGGGTCCAGCCACCGTGACATCCCCAGAATTGAGCCAGCAGAGGACCGGTACCGGGTAACCTGCGGCCCTGCGTCTGGGGGCGCTGCATAGGTATAAGCAATCCACACTGGCTGCGTTAGACATGTGTTGTATCAGCCGAAAAGCCCTGTCAGGGGTAGTTGGAACCTATGGCATATGGCTCTCTCCATAAAGTAGTTAATAGTTAGTAAATCAATCTATCCGCAATATCACAATGTAGGGCCATATTTTAGATATATAATTGGTGTTTACCTTGCGACATGATGGTCACCCCAGCGCTATGGTGTTGGTAGGACACGCTAGAGCCTCGACGCGCGTTTCACCACCCACGGCTTCGTCAGGAGGTATATATCTTTTGGGGTTTTACATAAAAAAAGTTCGCTTTTTGTTTAGGTTTAATGACCTGGTTGTAGTCTGCAGTGTGACCAACCAAATAAATGAAGAAAAAAGGGGGCTATGGATTGCTTTGTAATAAAATTAGCAGGTATAAGGTGAAAAAAATAAATAATAACCACGGATACCTGCAGCTATGTATATATAAAATATGCAGCAGCAGACAGTAATAGAGCCTTTTGATGTATGCACTGAGATCTACTGTATATACTCACATAGAGTGCCTGCATGCCTTGCACTCAGGGCCGCCATCAGGGCATTACAGCCGTGACTGGCGTAAGGGGCCCGGTGAGCAGAGGGGGCCCGCATCGGGCCCCCTCTTACCTGCTCACCGGGCCCCTACCGGCAGCCGCAGGCTGAACCGGGCCCTTAGCGGCGGCCGGCGCTGCAGCTGTACGCTATTGACATGCGGGCCCGCGCCCGCACGTCAATAGTTAACAGCCGCCAGCCGCAGCGTGCAGGTCGCCGGCGTCTGACGTCATTGTCAGTCGCCGGCGAGTGCACAGTGCAGCTGCGTGGAAAGATCAGGAGCGCGGCAGGTAAGTAGAACTTTTTTTTTTTCTATTAAGAGCGGAGAGCGGCGATCGGGGGGGGGGGAGGTTTGGGCAGAAGGCTGGACACAGAGGGGGCAGAAGGCAGCTGGACACAGAGGGGGTTAGAAGGCAGCTGGACACAGGGGGGCAGAAGGCAGCTGGACACAGGGGGGCAGAAGGCAGCTGGACACAGGGGGCAGAAGGCAGCTGGACACGGGGGCAGAAGGCAGCTGGACACAGAGGGGGCAGAAGGCAGCTGGACACAGGGGGGCAGTGCAGCTGGACACGGGGGCAGAAGGCAGCTGGACACAGAGGGGGCAGAAGGCAGCTGGACACGGGGGCAGAAGGCAGCTGGACACGGGGGCAGAAGGCAGCTGGACACGGGGCAGAAGGCAGCTGGACACAGAGGGGGCAGAAGGCAGCTGGACACAGGGGGGCAGAAGGCAGCTGGACACAGAGGGGGCAGAAGGCAGCTGGACACGGGGGGCAGAAGGCTGGACACAGGGGGGCAGTAAAGCTGGACACAGGGGGGGCAGAAGGCTGGACACAGAGGGGGCAGTAAAGCTGGACACGGGGCAGTAAAGCTGGACACGGGGCAGTAAATCTGGACACAGAGGGGGCAGTAAATCTGGACACAGGGGGCAGTAAATCTGGACACAGAGGGGGCAGTAAATCTGGACACAGAGGGGGCAGTAAATCTGGACACAGAGGGGGCAGTAAATCTGGACACAGAGGGGGCAGTAAATCTGGACACAGAGGGGGCAGTAAATCTGGACACAGAGGGGGCAGTAAATCTGGACACAGAGGGGGCAGTAAATCTGGACACAGAGGGGGCAGTAAATCTGGACACAGAGGGGGCAGTAAATCTGGACACAGAGGGGGCAGTAAATCTGGACACAGAGGGGGCAGTAAAGCTGGACACGGGGGGGGGGGCAGAAAGCTGGACAGGGGGGGGCAGTAAAGCTGGACACGGGGGGGGCAGAAAGCTGGACACGGGGGGGGGGCAGAAAGCTGGACAGGGGGGGCGGGGCAGAAAGCTGGACACATGGGGGGCAGAAAGCTGGACACATGGGGGGCAGAAAGCTGGACACGGGGCAGAGTGCTGGACAGAGATGGGGCAGAGTGCTGGACAGAGATGGGGCAGAGTGCTGGACAGAGTTGGGGCAGAGTGCTGGACAGAGATGGGGCAGAGTGCTGGACAGAGATGGGGCAGAGTGCTGGGCAGAGTGCTGGACAGAGATGGGGCAGAGTGCTGGACAGAGATGGGGCAGAGTGCTGGGCAGAGATGGGGCAGAGTGCTGGACAGAGATGGGGCAGAGTGCTGGACAGAGATGGGGCAGAGTGCTGGACAGAGATGGGGCAGAGTGCTGGACAGAGATGGGGCAGAGTGCTGGACAGAGATGGTGCAGAGTGCTGGACAGAGATGGTGCAGGATTGGAAACAGATGGGGCAGGATGGATACGATGGAGACAGATGGGGCAGGATGGGGAGATCATATGGGGTAGAATGGATACTCATGAGGGCAGGATGAGAGAACATATGGCTGGAGCCTGAAATGAGACACACGGTGGCCAGGATGGCGAATATTACCATAGGGGCTAATTAAGGGATATTATTATTGCAGTGATGTATTTATTTTATTTTTTGAGTATACTGTTTTAAATGGGGGGGCGGTCCTGTTACTGTGTAGAGTGATACTATGTTGCCTTCTTCATGTGGTGTAATATAGAAGTTGGGAAAATTACGTAATGTGTTCTACAAGCGGAACTCGAGATAACTGTTTTATTTCCTGCAGAGACGAGTCCTGGCTGGATAAAGTGATGGCGGTCTGTGCTGGATGAAAGATGAAGGACTTCACCTAGAGACGTCACTGGTGAGTCAGTGTTACCTATACACTTACACTATACACTGTATACTATATACAGAGGTCCTGTGTACAATGTCACCAGTGATCACTGTATTATCTATACATTATATACAGAGCTCCTGTGTGTAATGTCACCAGTGATCACTGTATTACCTGTACACAGACACTGCTTACTAATTACAGATCTCCTGTGCATAATGGCACTGATGGTGATAGTATTGTGGGTTTTTTTTGTATTACTGATCAGTATTGTAGTATTCAGTCATTGTTGGTAATATGTGGTCTGGTCATGATGTGGAGGTAATATGTGGTCTGGTCATGGTGTAGCGGTATTTGTTCCTTGTATTTTATATTATTCGATCACTGTGGTGGTAATATGTCATCTGGTCATAGTGCTGTGGTATTTGTTCCTTGTATGTAGTATTATAGGTCATTTTAAAAATTGAAAAATAAAAATATACCTAAATTGTATTGCATATTTTAACAAATATTTAGTAGGTTACAGTAGAGTAGGGCCTGGCCAAAAGTGTCTACCTTGTTGTGGTGGCGGCTTAAAAAATCTTTTGGCCAAAACAAAAGCTGCCGGCTATATGTGTGATCTGGTGATGGGAACTGTGAATGTGTGATAGGTGAGAAGTGGAGATTTTCCAAGAGAGAGTGGTGGGACTGTGGACAGTTCGTGGGGTGGAGCCTGGAGGCGGGGCTGGGGTGGAGCCTGGGCGGAGTTTCAAGGGGGCCCCGAAAATTTTGCCAGTATGGGGCCCCGAAATTTCTAGTGGCAGCCCTGCTTGCACTGATGTGGATATGCGCACATAGACTCCCCTGCCTACCTAGCACTGTAATCTATGTAGTCCTGAATCAGTCCTAAAAAGGACTGTTGGTTTATCAGGATTTGTGGATTGAACACTAGTAGACCCACACTACCGTAACTAATAAATGTAAGAATCTGACCCTATCTCAGCAGAAGCTATCCCTACACTAGCTGATTTTTTTTAGATATTCCACTTGGCACTTTATCTTATTGATTTGGGTTTATTTATATTTATTTCTTTGAAACCATGTGTTATCATGCACTTTGAGTTTTTTTTTGTGTGTATATTGTTTGTTTACATTTTATACACCATAGCGCTCTATCTTCTTATACCCCTGGGCTGTGCGCTCCTTTTTAGTATTGTCATATTTTATCTCTCCATTGCTTATTGTCCGTCTATTGTTTACCTGTACTGAACAATAAATTGTTTATTTCTGGACTATATGATTGGTTTCTCTCTTCTTTCAGCATTAAGCCAGTACATGTCCAGGCCTGTCTGAAGTTTGCTAGAGAGCATTTGGATTATTCAGAAGAGTATTGGGAGAATGTCATATGGTCTGATAAAACCAAAGTAGAACTGTTTGGTAGAAACAAAACTCGTCGTGTTTTGAGGAGACAGAATGATGAATTGCATCCAAAGAACACCATACCTACTGTGAAGCATAGGGGTGGCAACATCATTTTTGGGGCTGTTTGTCTGCAAAGGGACCAGGATGAATGATCCATGTACATGAAAGAATAAATGGGGCCATGTATTGTGAGATTTTGAGAGCACACCTCCTTCCATCAGCAAGGGCATTGAAGATGAAATGTGGATGGGTCTTTCAGCATGATAATGATCCCAAGCACACCACCAGGGCAACAAAGGAGTGGCTTCAGAAGAAGCATGTTAAGGTCCTGGAGTGGCCTGGCCATTCTCCAGATCTCAACCCCATAGAAAACCTTTGGAGGGCGTTGAAAGTCTGTGTTGCCCAGCGACAGGCCCAAAACATCACTGCTCTAGAGGAGATTTGCATGGAGGAATGGGCCAACATACCACCAACTGTGTGTGCCAACCTTGAGAAGACTTGCAGAAAACATTTGATCTCTGTCATTGCCAACAAAGGATATATAGCAAAATATTGAGATTAACTTTTGTTAATGACCAAATACTTATTTTCCACCATAATTTGCAAAATAAATCTTGCCAAATCAGATAAGGTGATTTTCTGGATTTGTTTTCTCATGTTGAATCTCATAATTGTTTTTCTACCTATGATGTCAAATACAGGCCTCTCTCATCTTTTTAAGTGGGATAACTTGTACAATTGGTGGCTGACTAAATACTTTTCCCCTCTGTATCACTTTATTCACTGTCAGAACATAAAAGAACATACGCCTCCTCTGCAGTATAAGACTGATGGGCTATTTTATTAGTTTTTATATTTTTTACCAGAACTAACAGAAAACTCAAAAGTTTTTGTTATACTATAGCACAAACTAGTTTCCTATCAAATTATGTACAATTACTAGTGATGAGCGAGTGTACTCATTACTCGAGTTTTCTGAGCATGGCTGGATGTTCGCTGAGTATTTTGGGCGTGCTTGTAGATTATGTTTTATTATTATTTATTATGTCCCTGCAGCTGCATGATTTGCGGCTGCTAGACAATGTGAACACATGCAGGGATTGTCTGTTTGTTAGGGAATCCTCACATGTATTCAGGCTGTCTAGCAGCTGGAAATGATGCAGCTGCAGTGATTCAATCATAATCTACGAGCACACCAAAAATACTCGGAGAACACCCGAGCAAATTGTCTAAGGGTCACTTCCGACTGTCTGTCTTTCTGTCTGTCTCATGGATATTCATTGGTCGCGGCCTCTTTCTGTCATGGAAATCCAAGTCGCTGATTGGTTGCGGCAAAACAGCCACGACCAATCAGCGACCGGTACAGTCCGGCAGAAAAATGGCCGCTCCTTCCTCCCCGCAGTCAGTGCCCGCTCCATACTCCCCTCCAGTCAGCCCTCACACAGGGTTAATGCCAGCGTTAATGGACCGCGGTGTAACGCACTCCATTAACACAGCTATTAACCCTATGTGACCAACTTTTTACTATTGATGATGCGTATGCAGCATCAATAGTAAAAAGATCTAATGTTACAAATAATAATAATTAAAAAAAGGTTATTCTCACCCTCCGCCGTCGTGTCCTCTCCTCGGCAGTGCAAGCGGCAGGTTCCGGGGCCAAGGATGGTATGCGAGAAGGACTTTCCATGACGTCACGGTCATGTGACCGCAACGTCATCACAGGTCCTGCGCTCATACCAACCCTGGGACCGGAAGCTGCCGCGTGCACCACACACAAGCTCCAGGACTACAAGAGGCCCTCAGATGGTGAGTATATGTTTATTTTTTAACCTGTTACATATGTGGCTGGGCAATATACTACGTGGCTGGGCAATATACTATGTGACTGGGCAATATACTACGTGACTGGCCAATATACTACGTGACTGGGCAGTATACTACGTGTCTGTCCTGTATTCTACGTGGCTCTGTGCTGTATACTACGTCGCTGTGCAATATACTACGTGGCTGGGCAAATACTACATCACTGGGCAATATACTACGTGGCTGGGCAATATACTACATCACTGAGCAATATACTACGTGACTGGGCAGTATACTACGTGACTGAGCAATATACTACATGAATGGGCAATATACTAGGTGGCTGGCAATATACTATGTGGCTGGGCAATATAGTACGTGACTGGGCAATATACTACGTGGCTGGACAATATATTACGTGGTTAGGCAATATACTACGTGGCTGGGCAATATACTACGTGGGCTGTGCGATATACTACGTGGACATGCATATTCTAGAATACCCGATGCGTTAGAATCGGGCCACCATCTAGTCTATTTATATAATTGCCTTGTAATGTTTTCATTTCCTGTTCTGACCAGATGTCACCGTATCCCAGAATTCCAAGTGGAGGAAGTTCACCGACCGCCATATTGGGACACCCAAGTGATGGGTGTCTCAATATGGAAACTGCTGCTGGTATCAACCTATTGCCTGGTACTACCAGCGGAACACTGTCGCACCACACATACACACACTCTATACGCCGTACGCACCACACGCACACACATTCACACACTCTACACATTCACACTCACTCTCACACTCACTTACTGTTAGGGCTAGCGGAACGCACCAAATAATTAGAAGGATGGTATAAGGTGTGTTCGCAGCCCAGGGTCCACCGTGCAGAGATGGAACCTGCTGCTGAGTAATGACGAACTATATGGCGGTATAATGTGGATACACACACGGGTTAGCTTCACCCGATATGAAGGAAGCTAACCCTGTTGCGCCACAGGGCCGCGGTACCGCACAAAGAGCGCAAGCCAAGAGTCACAGAACTCTGTCCCAAGACTCAGGGAAAGAGTTCCTCTAGACGTCTTGCGCTCGACACCGCTAGTGGGGTGTCAGAGATGAACAGAAATAATATTTTAATACACAAGAGTGCGAGCAGTGCCGCTCTGGCAGATGCCACTAACCACCCAGACTTGGGCCAGGAAGGAGCTCTATTAGCGCACTGGCGGTCACTGCTATCAGACGCTGTATTGTGTGCTAGCTGTGCGGAATAGCACTGTTAGGCGCTAGGTAGCTTTCACTATTCGTGAACAGTCAACAACACTAGTGATGGGAACTTTCATCCATCGACAGGCAGTTTATAATAGCGCATGGCCGTACGGACATGCGAACCTTTTATAGCGGAAGCTCTCTAGGACCTTCCCAGTTGTCCAATGGGAGCTGCTACAGGACCTGAGCATGTGAGCCCCGACCTCCAATGAGAGGTCATCACTTGGGCATGCTCAGAAGAAGAAAAGCAGGACTTAGTCCCAGGGACACCTGCTTGCCGCTCATCAGTACTGGTTACAATGGCTGAGCCTTCAAGGACAACAGTAACCAGCCGCTCAGTATCAGCTTGAGCCAGACACTGGGACTGACATCTCTGCTGAGGAGGCTCCACTGTGGCTGGAGAAGAATGAGAGACCGCAGCAGAGATGGTTTGCGATTCCCCCTGTGCAGTGGTGGGAACTCGACACCTAACACTTACATTGTCACTCTCACATTCACACTTGCGCGATACCACCAGCGGAACACCGTTGCGTACACGCCACCGACGGGATCAGCCGAATGATTTACTGACTGCCGCCATCTTTGTACAGGAGGAGCACATACGTAGTTTTAATGTGACCGCCGCTATCTGTCTGCACAAAGATGGCGGTGGTCTGATTTACTGTGCCTGTGCGAATTACACACAGGTGAAGTGAATTATTCAGCTGATCCCGGCGGCAGATGCATGTCTACAGGCAGAGGAAGCTGATCACATTAAAAGTGTTTTCCCATGAACGAAATTTCATTTTAAAAATTGCCTTTGTCTGACCGTGTACGGAGCATACCACATCTCCTGGGCAGGGGAGGAAGCAAATGACAATACTGACATTACAGCAGGGGATCACAGTGGATTCATTTTGTGAGGTAAAATATTTCACTGACTGTTTTTTAAAAATATTTTACTTCACAAAATGAATCCTCTGCGATCTCCTGCTGTAATGTCAGTATTGTCTTTTGCTTCCTACCCTGCCCAGGAGCTGTGGTATGTTCGGTACACGGTCAGACACAGACAATTTTTAAAATGAACTTTTGTTCCTGGGAAAACCCTCTTTAAAAAGCAAATATCAGCACCAACATAGCTACTCCTAAAAAGTACGCCAATGACAATGAAAGGAAAGCAGCAAAGGTACAACGTTGAAGACAACAAAGGGCAAATTTGACTCTTGAAGAGCAACAGCATCGCTGGGACAAAAACAATGCATATATGCGTAGGTGTCAAGCACATGAGTCCCCTGATGCAAAAGTCATTAGATTATCACAGGAAGCCATTAGGCAACAACAGCGCAGCATGCCTGCCCCCATCGTGACATTACCACCCTCCCGATGCGATAACATCGGGCACCTTAGCGAAGTCTCCCTAAGCTAGAAGATCGTTGGGTACAGCCGGGACCAGCTGCTTCGAAAGCATCACCAAACCAGGGATTCAAGCTTCAGGAGGCTAATTTGCATATTCCAGGTGCCTTCTGGGAGAAGCGAAGTCTCCCTAAGCTAGAAGATCGTTGGGTACAGCCGGGACCAGCTGCTTCGAAAGCATCACCAAACCAGGGATTCAAGCTTCAGGAGGCTAATTTGCATATTCCAGGTGCCTTCTGGGAGAAGCGAAGTCTCCCTAAGCTAGAAGATCGTTGGGTACAGCCGGGACCAGCTGCTTCGAAAGCTTCGAATTTTTGCCTGTAGGACATTATTGCAAGAGAGCTTGGCTGAGTAGATTACACAAGAAGGAAAACACACAGCAAGTCAGCAGGATCTAGGAGCAACATGGCAGATGTGACAACCTACAGGTCCTTCTCAAAAAATTAGCATATAGTGTTAAATTTCATTATTTACCATAATGTAATGATTACAATTAAACTTTCATATATTATAGATTCATTATCCATCAACTGAAATTTGTCAGGTCTTTTATTGTTTTAATACTGATGATTTTGGCATACAACTCCTGATAACCCAAAAAACCTGTCTCAATAAATTAGCATATTTCACCCATCCAATCAAATAAAAGTGTTTTTTAATAACAAACAAAAAAACCATCAAATAATAATGTTCAGTTATGCACTCAATACTTGGTCGGGAATCCTTTGGCAGAAATGACTGCTTCAATGCGGCGTGGCATGGAGGCAATCAGCCTGTGACACTGCTGAGATGTTATGGAGGCCCAGGATGCTTCAATAGCGGCCTTAAGCTCATCCAGAGTGTTGGGTCTTGCGTCTCTCAACTTTCTCTTCACAATATCCCACAGATTCTCTATGGGGTTCAGGTCAGGAGAGTTGGCAGGCCAATTGAGCACAGTAATACCATGGTCAGTAAACCATTTACCAGTGGTTTTGGCACTGTGAGCAGGTGCCAGGTCGTGCTGAAAAATGAAATCTTCATCTCCATAAAGCATTTCAGCCGATGGAAGCATGAAGTGCTCCAAAATCTCCTGATAGCTAGCTGCATTGACCCTGCCCTTGATGAAACACAGTGGACCAACACCAGCAGCTGACATGGCACCCCACACCATCACTGACTGTGGGTACTTGACACTGGACTTCAGGCATTTTGGCATTTCCTTCTCCCCAGTCTTCCTCCAGACTCTGGCACCTTGATTTCCGAATGACATGCAAAATTTGCTTTCATCAGAAAAAAGTACTTGGGACCACTTAGCAACAGTCCAGTGCTGCTTCTCTGTAGCCCAGGTCAGGCGCCTCTGCCGCTGTTTATGGTTCAAAAGTGGCTTTACCTGGGGAATGCGGCACCTGTAGCCCATTTCCTGCACACGCCTGTGCACGGTGGCTCTGGATGTTTCCACACCAGACTTAGTCCACTGCTTCCTCAGGTTCCCCAAGGTCTGGAATCGGTCCTTCTCCACAATCTTCCTCAGGGTCCGGTCTCCTCTTCTCGTTGTACAGCGTTTTCTGCCACATTGTTTCCTTCCAACAGACTTACCATTGAGGTGCCTTGATACAGCACTCTGGGAACAGCCTATTTGTTGAGAAATTTTTCTGGGTCTTACCCTCTTGCTTGAGGGTGTCAATGATGGCCTTCTTGACATCTGTCAGGTCGCTAGTCTTACCCATGATGGGGGTTTTGAGTAATGAACCAGGCAGGGAGTTTATAAAAGCCTCAGGTATCTTTTGCATGTGTTTAGAGTTAATTAGTTGATTCAGAAGATTAGGGTAATAGGTCGTTTAGAGAACCTTTTCTTGATATGCTAATTTATTGAGACAGGTTTTTTGGGTTATCAGGAGTTGTATGCCAAAATCATCAGTATTAAAACAATAAAAGACCTGACAAATTTCAGTTGGTGGATAATGAATCTATAATATATGAAAGTTTAATTGTAATCATTACATTATGGTAAATAATGAAATTTAACACTATATGCTAATTTTTTGAGAAGGACCTGTACATGGTGAGCTGCAGCATGTGCTACATGTTCACAGATCGACCAGAAGAAGAATCCAATTTCACCTGTCAGAAGTGTAGACTAGTGGCCCTTTTAGAAGAAAAGGTGCAGGGTCTGGAAGAAAGAATAGCAACTTTGAAACTCATCAAAGAGAATGAAGAATTTCTAGACAGAACAGAAGCATCTCTACTGGTCACAGAAGGTGCAAAAAGTGTCAGAGAACCTCCAAAAGCAGATGAGTGGAAGCATGTGACCAAAAGAAGCAAGAAGACCATGGAGAAATCACCAACCACACAACTGAAGAACCGATATCAAATCTTTGTAGAGGATGAAGATGGCACACCTAAGAATGAAGCAATACCAGCAAGCAAAAAAGAAAAGGGCACACAGCAACAAGTGACAGCAAAAAGTACAGCCAAGAAGCAACGAAGAGTGGTGGTGGTGGGAGACTCACTACTGAGAGGCACCGAAGCAGCCATCTGCAGACTGGACATAACTGCAAGAGAAGTATGCTGCCTTCCAGGTGCGATGATCAAGGATGTGACCGATAGGATACCAAAGCTCTTCAGCTCCAAGGACGTCCACCCATTTCTTCTGATACATGTTGGCACCAATGACACGGCAAGGAAGGACCTACCGACAATCTGCAAGGACTTTGAAGAGTTGGGGAAGAAAGTAAAGGAACTGGATGCACAGGTAGTTTTTTCTTCTATCCTTCCAGTAGACGGGCATGGCACCAGGAGATGGAACAGGATCCTTGATGCAAACAACTGGCTAAGACGATGGTGCAGACAACAAGGATTTGGATTCCTGGACCACGGTGTGAATTACTGGTATGATGGACTCCTCGCCAGAGACGGACTACACCTCAACAAACCTGGGAAACACACATTCGCCAGAAGACTCGCTACACTCATCAGGAGGGCGTTAAACTAGAAGAAGAGGGGACGGGAAGAAAAACATTAGACTCGAACAAAGACGACCCAGGAAAACATACTCAGAAGGGAGGTAAGAACATTTCTAAAACAATCCACAGTGAGGAGATTGGAACAAAACAAAATCCTCTAAACTGCATGCTCGCAAACGCCAGAAGCCTGACAAACAAGATGGAAGAACTAGAAGCAGAAATATCTACAGGTAACTTTGACATAGTGGGAATAACCGAGACATGGTTAGATGAAAGCTATGACTGGGCAGTTAACTTACAGGGTTACAGTCTGTTTAGAAAGGATCGTAAAAATCGGAGAGGAGGAGGGGTTTGTCTCTATGTAAAGTCTTGTCTAAAGTCCACTTTAAGGGAGGATATTAGCGAAGGGAATGAGGATGTCGAGTCCATATGGGTTGAAATTCATGGAGGGAAAAATGGTAACAAAATTCTCATTGGGGTCTGTTACAAACCCCCAAATATAACAGAAAGCATGGAAACTCTACTTCTAAAGCAGATAGATGAAGCTGCAACCCATAATGAGGTCCTGGTTATGGGGGACTTTAACTACCCGGATATTAACTGGGAAACAGAAACCTGTGAAACCCATAAAGGCAACAGGTTTCTGCTAATAACCAAGAAAAATTATCTTTCACAATTGGTGCAGAATCCAACCAGAGGAGCAGCACTTTTAGACCTAATACTATCTAATAGACCTGACAGAATAACAAATCTGCAGGTGGTTGAGCATTTAGGAAATAGCGACCACAATATTGTGCAGTTTCACCTGTCTTTCACTAGGGGGACTTGTCAGGGAGTCACAAAAACACTGAACTTTAGGAAGGCAAAGTTTGAACAGCTTAGAGATGCCCTTAATCTGGTAGACTGGGACAATATCCTCAGAAATGAGAATACAGATAATAAATGGGAAATGTTTAAGAACATCCTAAATAGGCAGTGTAAGCGGTTTATACCTTGTGGGAATAAAAGGACTAGAAATAGGAAAAACCCAATGTGGCTAAACAAAGAAGTAAGACAGGCAATTAACAGTAAAAAGAAAGCATTTGCACTACTAAAGCAGGATGGCACCATTGAAGCTCTAAAAAACTATAGGGAGAAAAATACTTTATCTAAAAAACTAATTAAAGCTGCCAAAAAGGAAACAGAGAAGCACATTGCTAAGGAGAGTAAAACTAATCCCAAACTGTTCTTCAACTATATCAATAGTAAAAGAATAAAAACTGAAAATGTAGGCCCCTTAAAAAATAGTGAGGAAAGAATGGTTGTAGATGACGAGGAAAAAGCTAACATATTAAACACCTTCTTCTCCACGGTATTCACGGTGGAAAATGAAATGCTAGGTGAAATCCCAAGAAACAATGAAAACCCTATATTAAGGGTCACCAATCTAACCCAAGAAGAGGTGCGAAACCGGCTAAATAAGATTAAAATAGATAAATCTCCGGGTCCGGATGGCATACACCCACGAGTACTAAGAGAACTAAGTAATGTAATAGATAAACCATTATTTCTTATTTTTAGTGACTCTATAGCGACAGGGTCTGTTCCGCAGGACTGGCGCATAGCAAATGTGGTGCCAATATTCAAAAAGGGCTCTAAAAGTGAACCTGGAAATTATAGGCCAGTAAGTCTAACCTCTATTGTTGGTAAAATATTTGAAGGGTTTCTGAGGGATGTTATTCTGGATTATCTCATTGAGAATAACTGTTTAACTCCATATCAGCATGGGTTTATGAGAAATCGCTCCTGTCAAACCAATCTAATCAGTTTTTATGAAGAGGTAAGCTATAGACTGGACCACGGTGAGTCATTGGACGTGGTATATCTCGATTTTTCCAAAGCGTTTGATACCGTGCCGCACAAGAGGTTGGTACACAAAATGAGAATGCTTGGTCTGGGGGAAAATGTGTGTAAATGGGTTAGTAACTGGCTTAGTGATAGAAAGCAGAGGGTGGTTATAAATGGTATAGTCTCTAACTGGGTCGCTGTGACCAGTGGGGTACCGCAGGGGTCAGTATTGGGACCTGTTCTCTTCAACATATTCATTAATGATCTGGTAGAAGGTTTACACAGTAAAATATCGATATTTGCAGATGATACAAAACTATGTAAAGCAGTTAATACAAGAGAAGATAGTATTCTGCTACAGATGGATCTGGATAAGTTGGAAACTTGGGCTGAAAGGTGGCAGATGAGGTTTAACAATGATAAATGTAAGGTTATACACATGGGAAGAAGGAATCAATATCACCATTACACACTGAACGGGAAACCACTGGGTAAATCTGACAGGGAGAAGGACTTGGGGATCCTAGTTAATGATAAACTTACCTGGAGCAGCCAGTGCCAGGCAGCAGCTGCCAAGGCAAACAGGATCATGGGGTGCATTAAAAGAGGTCTGGATACACATGATGAGAGCATTATACTGCCTCTGTACAAATCCCTAGTTAGACCGCACATGGAGTACTGTGTCCAGTTTTGGGCACCGGTGCTCAGGAAGGATATAATGGAACTAGAGAGAGTACAAAGGAGGGCAACAAAATTAATAAAGGGGATGGGAGAACTACAATACCCAGATAGATTAGCGAAATTAGGATTATTTAGTCTAGAAAAAAGACGAATGAGGGGTGATCTAATAACCATGTATAAGTATATAAGGGGACAATACAAATATCTCGCTGAGGATCTGTTTATACCAAGGAAGGTGACGGGCACAAGGGGGCATTCTTTGCGTCTGGAGGAGAGAAGGTTTTTCCACCAACATAGAAGAGGATTCTTTACTGTTAGGGCAGTGAGAATCTGGAATTGCTTGCCTGAGGAGGTGGTGATGGCGAACTCAGTCGAGGGGTTCAAGAGAGGCCTGGATGTCTTCCTGGAGCAGAACAATATTGTATCATACAATTATTAGGTTCTGTAGAAGGACGTAGATCTGGGTATTTATTATGATGGAATATAGGCTGAACTGGATGGACAAATGTCTTTTTTCGGCCTTACTAACTATGTTACTATGTTACTATGTTACCCATCTAGTCACTAATAATTACCTATACTGTATTATTAACAAACCAATTGGCATGATTAACCCCTTTACCTCCAAGGGTGGTTTGCACGTTAATGATTGAGCCAATTTTTACATTTCTGACCACTGTCCCTTTATGAGGTTATAACTCTGGAACGCTTCAACGGATCCTGGTGATTCTGACAATGTTTTCTCATGACATATTGTACTTCATGATAGTGGTAAAACAGGATTTTTGGTTGCTTACCGTAAAATCTGTTTCTCGGAGCCTTCATTGGGGGACACAGGAACCATGGGTGTATGCTGCTGCCACTAGGAGGCTGACACTATGCAAATAAAAAAATTAGCTCCCCTTCTGCAGTGTACACCTTACTGGCAGGATGTAGGATATTTAGTTAGTGAGAAAGCAGTAGGAGAAGCAACATGTTAAAGATAGAAAGTCAAACTGTGACAATATCACACAATAAAACAGAGCTGTTCAACTTGGGAGGGTGTTGTGTCCCCCAATGAAGGCTCCGAGAAACAGATTTTACGGTAAGCAACCAAAAGTCCTGTTTTCTCTATCGCCTCATTGGGGGACACAGGAACCATGGGATGTCCCAAAGCAGTCCCTGGGGAGGGAACAGCAGAAAAACTCCATTCAGGTCGGAGAACTCACCACTGCCACCTGCAAGATCCTTCTGCCTAGGCTGGCAACTGCCGAAGCGTAGATATGGAGCTTGTAACATTTGGCAAATGACTGAATGGAACACCAGGTTGCCTTGCAAAGTTGTAGGGCGGATGCCCCATGATGTACCGCCCAAGAGGTGCCCACTGCCCGGGGCAGAGTGAGTCTTAATCCCAGGAGGAGTCACTCTGTTCTTGACCCGGTAAGCCTCCAGAATAGCAGGTCTTATCCAGAGAACAATCATAACCTTGGAGGCCGGCAAGCCTCTTTGCGTACCGTCTGGAATGACAAATAGTCCGTCTTCCTAAAGAAGGCGGTCCTAGACAAATAGATCCACACCGCCCTGACCAGATCTGGCCTGTTCAGCGAACGCTCCAGAGAATAGGTCGGAGCAGAACAAAAGGTGGGAAGGACGATCTTATTGAAGTAAAAAGGACACCACCCTGGGAAGAAAAGGCGACGAAGGCTGTAAAACTACCTTATCTTGGTGAAGAACCAAGAAATGGGGCGACAGGAAAGAGCCACCAACTCCGAGACGCACCTAATGGAGGTGATGGCCACCAGAAACGCCACCTTGCAGGACAGAATAGACAGTGAGGCCTCATGGGGAGGTTCAAGGGGGGAACCCCACTGAGCCTCCAGAACAAGATTGAGGTCCCAGGGATCCACGAAAGTCCGGTACAAGAGAGCTGCATGCACCACTCCTTGAATAAAAGTTCTGACCTGAGAACGGGACGGATATATATCCTTGTACCGCGATAGCCAATAGATAGACAAATAATTGGAATTGAATTAGTCTATGCCTGATGAAGAGGCCTGAGAAGTCTCGAAGGTTTGCAATTTGCTACCATCTTTTCAGATAGCCATTAAGAGGTATCAACCACCGAGGTCTCTCAGATCTAAATATCTGACCCGAGAAGGGGAAGCTAAGGACTTCTGAAAAGGGACTTCAGAAAGTGAAAGGAAAGGGTTGCTACCTGACCCTTTAGAGAACTAAGGGCAAGGCCAGCATCAAGTCCCGCCTTGAGAAAAGGCCAAATGGAAGGTTTCAACATCCAAGATGTTAAATTGAGCAACCAAGAACTCTGGTGGCTGCCTGGGAAGAAGGGAAGGGGAGGAAACAGATAGGGAAATACAAATTGCGACCCAGGAATGGCCAAAGCATCGGTCTCCACTACAAGAGGATCGCGGACCTGGAAACAAACGGTGGAACCTTCCTAAGCATTCGGGACACCAAGTAGATCCACGTCCGGGGATCCCCATCAAAGGCAAATCTGAAGGAAGACCTCCTGATGCAGGGACCACTCTCCTGCCGAAAGGCCCTCGTGGCAGAGAAAAACACTGCGGCCTAGTTGTCTACACCGGGAATATGCACTGCGGATAGTGCCTGAACCGTCGCCTCTGCCCAGAAGAGGATCTTGGATACCTCCGCCATTTCCAAGAGACTGATTCCCTCCCTGGTGATTGACTTATGCCACAGCCGTGGCATTGGACGTCTGGATTCTGACTGGCAGACCTCTGAGAACCCTTTCCCAATGACTCAGGGACAGAAGAATGGTCCCTATCTCAAGGATATCGATCGGCAGAGGAGAATCGTGCTCCGACCAATGCCCCTTTCACTGATGGATGGCGGGAAACCGCGCCCCAGCTGGGAAGGCTGGTGACCGTCGTCACCACCTGCCATGGGTGAGAAGGAAGGACCAGACCTGGGGAATGAGAGGGGATGACAGCCCCAGCTGAGAGACCATTAGAATCGGACGGAAGGCCGAATCGGACTATCCAGAGACAGCACAGACCTGTCCCACTGAGAAAGGATGGCCTGCTGAAGTGGAACAGCGCAAAAGGGAACGCTTCCGATGCTGCCACCATTCGTCCCAGGGCCTTCATTGCTGAACGGAAGGAAGGCAGCCGAGGGCCTTGCAGAGAGCGAACTGCATCCTGGAGAATTGCCCGTTTCTCCTTGAGAAGAAGAGAAAAAAAAACCCTCTATGGGTGTCGAACAGCATGCCTAAGAAGACGAGGCACTGACTCGGAACAAGACAAGACTTTGTTCTGTTGACCAGCCACCAGAAAAGGGACAGGGAGTCGAGGACGATGGTCAGACTCTCCTGGGCCTGAGAGAGGGGCGGAGCCTTGATGATGTCTTCGAGGTACGAAATGAGCACTAGGCCCCTGATCCTCAAAATGGCCATAAATGTAGCCATGATCTTTATGAGGACACTGGGTGCAGTCGCAAGACCGAGCGGCAGGGCGATGAACTGGAAATGACTCTTCTACGCCGTGAAACGCAGGAAACTCAGGTGTGCTGGGAAAATCAGAACATGGAGATTGGCGTCTGGGATATCTATGGAGCACAGGAATTCCTGTGGTTCCATGGAAGCCAATACCGAACAGAGGGACTCCATCCTGAAATGCCGCAGGCGGAACCTTTTGTTCACTAACTTAGGAACCAGGATGGGTCGAACTGTGCCGTTCTTCTTCGGCACTACAAGCAGATTTGAATAGAAACCTGTGAAGTGTTTCTACTCTGGGATGGAAACGATAACCTCCGACCAAAGAAGAAAGGCATAGGAGACAAAGAAACCAGGGATCAGATTAGGATCTTTTAGAGGGTGGGATTCGAAGAAGCGATTCCGGGGCTGCGAAGCGAACCCTATCTTGTATCCAGAGGATACCACCTCCCTGACCTCCACCGAGGCAAGCCAAACGTCCCTGAAAAAAAAACCAGAGGCCCGCCCAAACTGGGAGGAACGCTGGGCCCTTAGCACGAGTTATGCTAAGGAAGATCTGCCAGGTCTGGGCCTGGAAACACAAAGAAAAAAAATGAAACAAAGTCCAAGATAAAGTATATATAACAATGTTTATTAAAAGATATGGTAGAGTGGAACGGTGGAAAAAATACCATAAAAAGCACTACACCAGGGACATATAAATGGCACTAAGAATAAATTATATATAACCACAGTGGAGGTTCAGCATATATGTGCATACCTGTGTATGTATGCCATATAGGTATAAGTAACAGATATACCAAATCTATATTATAAAGTGCATGTGCAAAATAGATAAAATGGTGGCAAAAAGACCTAATAGGGAAAATAACTGGCGTTAAATACAGCCAATATGTGACATTGTAAACGTGGTAACCCGTAGGATATAGAGCACTAAGCGGGCAGAAGAGTAAATAAACTCAAGGCCAGAGCCACCTGGTATTTACCTGTTATGTGGAATGAGCGTCCCTGGGATGTGCCGAGCCCCGACGCGCGTTTCGGTGTCTGCCTTCGTCAGGGGGTGGGCCTGGAGGACTTACCATGGGAGTTGCGGGAACGCCAGGAAGGGGTAGGCTTGGAGGAAGCCTTTTCTCTAGCCAGGCGAGACCGCGGTCTGTGCTAGCCAGAGGAATATTCCGATGCCGCGAAACAGCGAAAGGACAAAAAGGGAGCTGAACTGCCATATCAGGGGAGGCCGGCGAGGCTTGGAGGGAACTCGTGCCTCCCGTGGTGTCCTTAATAATTTGTTCCAGCATATAGTCAAAGACGGGCCCCCTGGAAAGGGAGGCTGGTAAGGGACTTCTTTGAAGACAAGTCCACCTGCCATGTCTTGAGCCAAGTATTCCACCAGACGGTCACCATATTGCTGGTCGCCTGAGCTGCAAAAGACGCGCATCTAGGGAGACAGATATCAAATATTTCCTGTCATGATTCCAATGGCAGGGGATCACAAAAGGACAAGCACAAAAAACAAAACAAGCTCTAGGGTGATGGAAACTGAGCTGACCGCGATCCTGAACCTAACACACAACTAGCTGTAGCCGGGGAACGTGCCTACGATGATTCCTAGACGTCTCGCGCCAGCCGAAGGACTAACTTCCCCTATTAGAAGAAACACAGACCTCTCTTGCCTCCAGAGAAACACCCCACAGAAATAGCAGCCCCCCACATGTAATGACGGTGAAATGAGAGGAAAGCACATACGTAGTTATGAAAACAGATTCAGCAAAATGAGGCCAGCTAAAGCTAGATAGCAGAGGATACAAAAGTGAACTGCGTGGTCAGCGAAAAACCCTACAAAAAACCATCCTGAAATTACTTGAACTCATGTTCCAACTCATGGAACATGAGGAGTAATATCAGCCCACTAGAGCAACCAGCAAAAAGGAATCACAAATCTGCAAGCTGGACTAAGACAAAAATTAAGCAAAACGTGGAACAGGAAAATCAAAAACTTAGCTTGTCCTGAAGATTACAGAAGCGGGAAGCAGAGGTAACAAGACACACTGATTACATTGATAGCCGGCGAGGAAATGACAAGAAAGCCAGGCTAAATAGGAAACTCCCATATCCTGATAGAACAGGTGGACACCAGAGACCGCAGAAAACACAAGTCACCCAGTACCATCTGTAACCACCAGAGGGAGCCCAAAAACAGAATCCACAACAGTACCCCCCCTTGAGGAGGGGTCACCGAACCCTCACGAGAACCACCAGGGCGACCAGGATGAGCCCTATGAAATGCACGGACCAAATCAGCAGCATGAACATCAGAGGCAACCACCCAAGAATTATCCTCCTGACCATAACCCTTCCACTTGACCAAATATTGGAGTTTCCGTCTGGAAACACGAGAATCCAAGATCTTCTCCACAACATACTCCAATTCTCCCTCCACCAGCACCGGAGCAGGAGGTTCAAGCGAAGGAACAACAGGTACCTCATACCTCCGCAACAACGACCGATGGAACACATTATGAATAGCAAACGATGCCGGGAGATCCAAACGAAACGACACAGGGTTAAGAATTTCCAAGATCCTATAGGGACCGATGAACCGAGGCTTGAACTTAGGAGAAGAGACCTTCATAGGAACAAAACGAGAAGACAACCACACCAAGTCCCCAACATGAAGTCGAGGACCCACGCGGCGACGGCGATTAGCAAACTGCTGAGCCCTCTCCTGGGACAACTTCAAATTGTCCACCACATGACTCCAAATCTGATGCAATCTATCCACCACCATGTCCACTCCAGGACAATCAGAAGGCTCCACCTGACCAGAGGAAAAACGAGGATGAAACCCCGAATTACAAAAGAAAGGAGAAACCAAGGTAGCAGAACTAGCCCGATTATTAAGGGCAAATTCGGCAAGCGGCAAAAAGGTAACCCAGTCATCTTGATCAGCAGAAACAAAACACCTTAAATAAGTTTCCAAGGTCTGATTAGTTCGTTCCGTCTGGCCATTCGTCTGAGGATGGAATGCAGACGAAAAGGACAAATCAATGCCCATCTTAGCACAGAACGTCCGCCAAAATCTAGACACAAACTGGGATCCCCTGTCAGAAACGATGTTCTCCGGAATCCCATGCAAACGAACCACGTTCTGAAAAAACAGAGGGACCAACTCAGAGGAGGAAGGTAACTTAGGCAAGGGTACCAGATGAACCATCTTAGAAAAGCGGTCACACACAACCCAGATGACGGACATTTTTTGAGAGACAGGGAGATCCGAAATAAAGTCCATGGAAATGTGCGTCCAAGGCCTCTTCAGGATAGGCAAAGGTGACAACAATCCACTGGCCCGAGAACAGCAAGGCTTAGCCCGAGCGCAAACTTCACAAGACTGCACAAAAGAACGCACATCCCTCGACAAGGAAGGCCACCAAAAAGACCTGGCCACCAAGTCTCTAGTACCAAATATTCCAGGATGACCTGCCAACACAGAAGAATGGACCTCGGAGATGACTCTACTGGTCCAATTATCCGGAACAAACAGTCTTTCAGGCGGACAACGATCAGGTTTATCCGCCTGAAACTCCTGCAAAGCACGTCGCAAGTCTGGGGAGACAGCCAACAAAATCACCCCATCCCTAAGGATACCAGTGGGCTCAGAATTTCCAGGGGAGTCAGGCACAAAACTCCTAGAAAGAGCATCCGCCTTCACATTCTTTGAACCTGGCAGGTATGAAACCACAAAATCGAAACGGGAGAAAAACAGTGACCAACGAGCCTGTCTAGGATTCAGACGCTTGGCAGACTCAAGGTAAATCAGATTTTTGTGATCAGTCAAGACCACCACACGATGTCTAGCACCCTCAAGCCAATGACGCCACTCCTCAAATGCCCACTTCATGGCCAAAAGCTCCCGATTACCAACATCATAATTCCGCTCAGTGGGCGAAAACTTTCTAGAAAAGAACGCACATGGCTTCATCACTGAGCAATCGGAGCTTCTCTGCGACAAAACCGCCCCCTTAATGCGAGCGAACAAATCAGTCAACAATGGCAAAGGATACTGATATTTGACTGTAATCTTATTCAAAAGACGGTAATCTATACAAGGCCTCAAGGAACCATCTTTTTTGGCCACGAAAAAAAAACCTGCTCCCAAAGGGGACGAAGATGGACGGATATGTCCCTTTTCCAAGGACTCCTTAACATAATCCCGCATAGCAGTATGCTCTGGCACTGACAGATTGAACAAACGTCCTTTAGGAAATTTACTGCCAGGAATCAAATCTATAGCACAATCGCAATCCCTGTGAGGAGGAAGCGAATTGAGCTTAGGCTCCTCAAAAACATCCCGATAATCAGACAAAAATACAGGAACCTCAGAAGGAATAGATGAAGCGATAGAAATCGGAGGTGCATCATCATGAACCCCCTGACATCCCCAGCTTAACACAGACATCGTTTTCCAGTCCAGGACTGGGTTATGAGTTTGTAACCATGGCAGACCAAGCACTAAGACATCATGTAAATTATACAGTACCAGGAAGCGAATCACCTCCTGATGAACGGGAGTCATACGCATGGTCAGTTGTGTCCAGTACTGAGGTTTGTTCATAGCCAAAGGTGTAGAGTCAATTCCTTTCAAAGGAATAGGGACTTCCAGAGGCTCCAGACTAAACCCACAGCGGTTGGCAAATGACCAATCCATAAGACTCAGGGCAGCGCCTGAATCCACATAGGCATCGACGGAAATGGCTGATAATGAACAAATCAGAGTCACAGACAGAATGAACTTAGACTGTAAAGTACTAATGGCAACAGACTTATCAACCTTTTTTGTGCGTTTAGAGCATGCTGATATAACATGAGCTGAATCACCACAATAAAAACACAACCCATTTTTCCGCCTATAGTTTTGCCGTTCACTTCTGGACTGAATTCTATCACATTGCATTGTCTCAGGTGCCTGTTCAGAAGACACCGCCAAATGGTGCACAGGTTTGCGCTCCCGTAAACGCCGATCAATCTGAATAGCCATAGTCATAGACTCATTCAGACCTGTAGGCGCAGGGAACCCCACCATAACATCTTTAATGGCCTCAGAAAGGCCATCTCTGAATCTTGCAGCCAGGGCGCACTCATTCCACTGAGTAAGCACCGACCATTTCCGAAATTTCTGACAATATATTTCTGCTTCATCTTGCCCCTGAGAGAGAGCCAATAAAGCTTTTTCAGCCTGAATCTCTAGGTTAGGTTCCTCATAGAGCAAACCCAATGCCAGAAAAAACGCATCCACATTGAGCAACGCAGGATCCCCTGGTGCCAATGCAAATGCCCAATTCTGAGGGTCACCCCGCAGGAAAGATATAACAATTTTGACTTGCTGAGCAGGGTCTCCAGAGGAGCGAGATTTTAAAGAAAGAAACAACTTGCAATTGTTCCTAAAATTCAGAAAACTAGATCTATCTCCAGAAAAAAACTCTGGGATAGGAATTCTAGGTTCAGACATAGGAGCATGTACAACAAAATCTTGTATATTTTGAACCTTAGCAGCAAGATTATTCAGGCTGGAAGCCAAACTCTGGACGTCCATGATAAACAGCTGAGGTCAGAGCCATTCAGGGATTAAGAGGAGGTAAGACGCAGCCAGGCTGCAATTAAGGCTAGGCAGCAAACTCTGAGGGAAAAAAAAAAAAAAAAAAACTTCCTCAGACTACTTTTCCTCCTACTTCAGCCAATACGATTACCACTTTTGGCCGGCTATACTGTCATGATCCCAATGGCAGGGGATCACAAAAGGACAAGCACAAAAAACAAAACAAGCTCTAGGGTGATGGAAACTGAGCTGACCGCGATCCTGAACCTAACACACAACTAGCTGTAGCCGGGGAACGTGCCTACGATGATTCCTAGACGTCTCGCGCCAGCCGAAGGACTAACTTCCCCTATTAGAAGACCTCTCTTGCCTCCAGAGAAACACCCCACAGAAATAGCAGCCCCCCACATGTAATGACGGTGAAATGAGAGGAAAGCACATATGTAGTTATGAAAACAGATTCAGCAAAATGAGGCCCGCTAAAGCTAGATAGCAGAGGATACAAAAGTGAACTGCGCGGTCAGCGAAAAACCCTACAAAAAACCATCCTGAAATTACTTGAACTCATGTTCCAACTCATGGAACATGAGGAGTAATATCAGCCCACTAGAGCAACCAGCAAAAAGGAATCACAAATCTGCAAGCTGGACTAAGACAAAAATTAAGCAAAACGTGGAACAGGAAAATCAAAAACTTAGCTTGTCCTGAAGATTACAGAAGCGGGAAGCAGAGGTAACAAGACACACTGATTACATTGATAGCCGGCGAGGAAATGACAAGAAAGCCAGGTTAAATAGGAAACTCCCATATCCTGATAGAACAGGTGGACACCAGAGACCGCAGAAAACACAAGTCACCCAGTACCATCTGTAACCACCAGAGGGAGCCCAAAAACAGAATCCACAACAATTTCCCTGCATAGGAAATCTGGTCCGTCAGGTTGGCCAGCTCCCCCGGAAGAGCTCCAGCCAGGGTGCCCTTACAAGGCTGTTTGGTCCATCTAGCTGTGGTCCTTGAGACCCAGGTAGAGGCAATGGCCGAGGCACAAAGCAGAAGCAGCCGCTTCAAAGGCTGATTTTTCCAGCGATTCTATAATTGTATCCTTGGAATCCATGAGGGATGCTGCATTAGAAAGTGGAAGGACCATGTTGGTGGACAGTCTGGGGACTGACGAGTCCGCTGTCGAGGAATCAGTCCAGTTAGCGATGAGCTCAAGGGAGAAGGGATATAGGATGCCGAGACGCTTCCCTGTCTGAAAGCATCTGGTATGGTTCACCTTTCCCATGGCAAGTACCACAACAAATTCAGTGTGTGGGGCAAAGACCTTGGAAGTTGGTTTTGACCATCTAAACGAAACCGCCTATTCTGCGGGTTCCGTAGAGGTATCCATGATGCCTAAGGTCTGATTGACTGCAACAATAAGGCTTTGTACCCTATCACTCATGCTAGAGGCCAAGTCTGAATCTTCCTCTGAAAACATGACAGAGGACGCCCGTCTGACTCGGGAGAGGAGGATCTGGGAGAGGGATCTCACCGTGCCAGACCGGAGGGCGAGATGGAGCGGGAAAATGACTTAGAATTTCGCTCCTGTCTGGATCTGTTGTGGCCTGTGTTGAAAAGGCCAGACAGAGAATCCTGTGACCCACTGGCAACTGCAGGGGGCTGGGAGGGACAATCTGTCAAGTACGGAAACCAGGGTCGTGACATCCTGGTGAGGTCCACCACAGACTGAGACAGAAGGAAAGCCCACCCAGGGATAGGGGCCTCGGTCTCACCCAGGGTAGGAACTCCTGGACGGTGGGTTCATGATGAGCAGACCCATTAACTGATGCCAGAACATTAGGGGACAGGAGAGCCAAGGAGAGTGTCGGGCTGCAGAGCAGCTACTCACAGTACGTGCAGTCATCCTGTATTCCGCTCCAGACTGTAGGGCTGCTGTGCCAGGAAGAGGAGTCTCCACAGGAAAAAGGTACAATCTGGATCCACCAAGAGGAAAAATGGCAGTCACAAGAGGGTGTCCAGGTCCAGGAGTTAAAAAGCGCCCACTGCAGGGACACATGCTGAAAGGGACACATGCTGAAAAGCCAGCTTTGAGACAGGGGAAAGTGGGCGGAGTTAAGCAGTGGGACCAGGGGCGGAGCCAAGTGTCAGGGCGGAGCTAAGTCCCAGCAGGAAGGAGCTGACTAAGAGATAGGCGGGAAAAAAGCCCGCCAGAAAAGCAGGAAGAAGAGGGGCAGAGCCAGCCCTGCAGCTAGGCCCGAGTGAAGCCGGGACCTAAATTAGAGCTGGTGACCGCCGGAGGATGGGGGAGTGGCGCGGAGGATTAAAAAACGCTGCAAAACAATGCCTGCAGCCCCAAATACCCCCAAAATTAAAGGGGAAAAGACCCCTGATGTCCCACTCTGCAGCTAGGCCTGGAAGAGGCCGGGACCTAGATTACATCAGATGACCACCGGAGCACGGGGGAAGTGTTGAGGAGAGCCCTAAAACTGCTGCAAAGGTAACCTGAATTAAAACTATTAAAATAAAGGAAATTTTTTTATTTTTATTTATTTTTTCCCCTGATCTTCTTATCTCTGTACCTGGGGGGGGAGAGAGAGAGAGTACCTCCCCATCCAAGATTGGACGTCCGATAATCCAGCATAGTGGGACGTCTGCGTCTCCTCGAACCGACAGGCTCTGGTGGGCGAGTGGGTGGGTGACGGAGGCAGGACCGGGTCCGAATCACCTGAACACGCTTCTGTGTTAGGGGCTGGGGTCCTGCCGACTAGACGTATGAGGATACGGGGTGGCAGTACACGCCGTACTCATAGTCTCTTTTTGGGAGTACAGTTGTGACTGTTCACCCTGTATCCCTCCGTGGTACCTGAAAAGGAACGACGCACATTGAGGTAGATAAGGGTCTAATGAAAGACCCGTGTCCACCTCCTACTGACACTAAGCTAAACTGAATATCCTACTTCCTGTCGGTAGGGTGTACACTGCAGAGGAGGAGCTAACTTTTTTATTTGCAAAGTGTCAGCCTCCTAGTGGCAGCAGCATGCACCCATGGTTCCTGTGTTCCCCAATGAGGCGATAGAGACAATTTCTTTGATATTTCCTGTGTTTATTTGTGAAAAAAATGGAAATTTTGCGAAAATGTTGAAAATTGGCAATTTTCCAAATTTGAATTTTTATGCCCTTAAATCACAGAGATATGTCACACAAAATACTTAATAAAGGTACCGTCACACTGAACGATATCGCTAGCGATCCGTGACGTTGCAGCGTCCTGGCTAGCGATATCGTTCAGTTTGACAGGCAGCAGCGATCAGGATCCTGCTGTGCCATCGTTGGTCGGTGCAGAAAGTCTAGAACTTTATTTCGTCACTGGACTCCCGCAGACATCGCTGAGTAACCCGACGTTTACCCTGGTTACCAGCGTAAATGTAAAAAAAAAAAAACACTACATACTTACATTCTGGTGTCTGTCCTCCGGCGTTGTGCTTCTCTGCACTGTGTAAGCGCAGCGGCCAGAAAGCACAGCGGTGACGTCACCGCTGTGCTTTCCGGCCGGCGCTTAGTGCAGAGAAGCACAACGCCGGAGAGGACAGACACCGGAATGTAAGTATGTACTGTTTGTTTTTTTTTACGTTTACGCTGGTAACCAGGGTAAACATCGGGTTACTAAGAGCGGCCCTGCGCTTAGTAACCCGATGTTTACCCTGGTTACCAGGGGACCGGCATCGTTGGTCGCTGGAGAGCTGTCTGTGTGACAGCTCTCCAGCGACCACACAGCGACGCTGCAGCGATCGGGATCGTTGTCTAGATCGCTGCAGCGTCGCTTAATGTGACGGTACCTTTAGTAACATTTCCTACATGTCTACTTTACATCAGTACAATTTTGGAACCAACATTTTTTTTTTGTTAGGGAGTTATAAGGGTTAAAAGTTGACCAGCAATTTCTCATTTTTACAACAAAATTTACAATACCATTTTTTCAGGGACCACCTCATTTTTTAAGTCAGTTTCAGGGGGTCTATATGGACAAAATGCGCAAAAGTGACACCATTGTAAAAGCTGTACTCCTCAAGCTGATCAAAACCACATAAATTAAATTTATTAACCCTTCAGGTGTTTCACAGAAGCAAAAGCAACATGGAAGGAAAAAATTAACATTTAACTTTTCGGTCACAAAAATGATCTTTTCGCAACAATTTTTTTTTATTTTCACAAGGGTAAAAGGAGAAAATGGTACAAAATACCATAGCTATAGTGTAAGAATTACTTCACTATAATAATACTCTCATGGATAACAGGTAAAGTATAGCTAGGAGAGTCTCCCTTATAAAATATAACTTTTATTATAAATCTAAAATCCTGGAATCCTGCTCAATATAAAACTCAATTCTCCGCCCTGCATATTGGCACCGGTTACACAGCCAATAAGCATGCAGGGATTGCCTGTGAGTCACTGTAATGCCATAGCCATCTTGGTTGTGACATTACTGTGATTAGCTGGACGTGTGACATCATTAGAGGTTATAAAAGGACAGTCGCCGCCTGGCTCGGCACACTGATGCCATTGCACATCTCTGTGACACTTCGTATTGGAGGAAGAGAATGTTTGTCAAGGCCTGTGTGCGCAGTATAATGAATCAGAGTCCTATGTTGATCGTGGTGCTGAAGCTGAGTCATCATACTAACAGCCCTTCTAAGGGCTAATTGCTTGCAGCTCATACAATCTGCATTTAGCCTAGAAAGAGAGAGTCGCAGGAGCAGGAAGAGTGACAGAATCCAGCCTGTAGGCAGTTATTAGGCATGTGCAGTTCGTTGGCAAATATATAGCTGCAGTTTTTTGAGTACTGGAAAAATTTAATATATTTTGATCTGTCAAGTTTTACTGTATATGCTTTGAAGTCCTTTTTTTTGTGTTATATAACACACCCAAAAATTGTTGAATTATTGAAACGTTTTCCTGGGCTACATTTTTCAGCCATACCCTATTCCATAGTGTGGAGTAAATTTCTGTGAACAAAGCTTTTAAAAAATGTTGTAGGCCTCCATTTCACAGACATAAAGTGTTACCTGGTCTATGAACATTTCTATAGTCTCTAAAAATGAACAAAAGCTTTTAAAAAAATTGTAGGCTCCCTTTTCTAAGATGTACAGTGTTATGTGGTCTGTGAACATTTCTGTGATCTTTAAAACTGCTAAAAAGCTTTTAAAAATGTAGGCTTTAATTTCTCAGACATACATTTCTGTGTTCTCTAAAACTTAGAAAAAGCATTAAAACATTTTTCTTAATGGAATTTTATTGTCATCCATACACTTTTGCGTTCTTTCTGTTACATTACGGTGGAGTAAACTCACAAAAATCGCTTTGATTGCTGCAGGTGGCCACTTTTTTCTTTTCTTAAAAATAAACTTGGTTTCAAGAAACCTAGCACTTAAAAAATGTGTAAGGCATGCATTAAGGGATGAGGAAGTGGAAGTGCTGATGATGGTGCACGCAGATGCTGAGGATGTGGAGTAGGTGCGACTACACCTGTTGCTAGAGCACAAGAAACACACCTATCCAAAGCACAAAGGTTCCTGTTCCACTTTGCAATGAGGCATAGTACACTACTTCTGAAACCAGAGCTGTGCAAACAGGTGGTCGGTTGGATAGCTTGCTTGGCAGCTTTACCTAGTCTACTACATTGTCCAGTCTCACCAGCCTACAGTCTGGATCACTTAATCCTCACCCTGATCCTCCTTCCTCCTACCATGTTGAGTCTGAGGAAACTTGTTGTCACGCTCACGCCCTGACTGGTGGGCGTGAGCTCGGGGGGTTTGTGGCCCCACTGTGCCACAAACCAGACTACCCTGGAAGGGGCGTGACTATGACAGCTGCCTGGGTTTTCACTGGAGCCTCTGATGGTGAGGACAGGCTTGTGCAGCAGGCAGCTGCCAGGTGCTACTCCAGGGTGGTGTCTGGCTGTGGCTGCTGATCCCACTTGGGAGACAGGAACACTTGGATTGGTGCGGGCATTAGGCAGGACTGGCAGAAGAGCACGGCTGGAACACAGACGAGTAGGCTGGCACGGCTGAGACAGGGCTGGCAGAGACACGGCAGGAAAAAGGACTGGCTAGGACAGCAGGAACACAGGACTGGAAGGCAGGGCAGAGACGGCAGGACTGGCAGGAACACAGGATTGGGAGGCACTGCTGAGAACACAGGACTGAAAGGCAGGAACGGCAGGACTGGCAGGAACACAGGACGGGTTGATGTGATGTATGAATCAGGCTGCACTCTGATGACACCCGAGTGGAGTCCTATTCTGAGTGTGATGAAGGAACAGGTAGAGACCTGAACACAAAGAAGATGCAGGTATGGAAACAAGCCAGAAGGAAAGGAGAATGAAGGAACAGGTAGGGACCTGTACACACAGAAGGACCAAGTAACAAGTAGAAGGTGGAACTAAGAGAAGAGAAGGAGAAGGCAGAGCCAAGGACGGAGCCGCAAGAGGCGGAGCCAAGGGCGGAGACGCTGGAGGCGGAGCCAAGAGCGGAGACGCTGGAGGCGGAGCCAAGAGCGGAGATGCTGGAGGCGGAGCTAAGAGCGGAGACACTGGAGGCGGAGCCAAGAGCGGAGACGCTGGAGGTAACGCCAAGAGCGGAGACGCTGGAGGTAACGCCAAGAGCAGAGACGGAGCAAAGTGCAGAAACACAGGAGGCGGAGCCAGATAGTACCGCAAAGAGCGGAGCCAGATAGAACCGCAAAGAGCGGAGCCACAGAGCAAAGCCAGAGAGTGCGAAGCAAGATCTGAGTGCAGAGCCGCAAGAGTGCGGAGTGTAAGCAGACAGAAAACACAAGGAAAGCAGGGAAGAAAGCCACAGATAAGGAGACCGAGAAAAGACAAAGTACAGACAAGGCAATAGAACAAGACACAGGGACAAAGACACAGGGACCAGGATATTCTGCCTCCTGGAGGGCGGACTACAAGAACAAGGCAATAGGACAGAGAAAAGCCTCCAGAGAGGGAGTAACTCAGAGCAAGGCCAGGCAAACTCAGCAGCTAAACACTAACTGAGCTAACACATTGCACAGGCCCAGAGCACAGGGTGGAGCTGCACTATATACAGGAGGCCTCTTGGTAATTGGTCAGGAACTGATTGGACAGATGCATCTGATTCCTATAAGAACCAGAGAGTTCAGGCGCCGGCCCCCCTATACACATAGCCATGAAGCATGTACAGAGCAGAGACACAGAACATGGAGCTGGCATTAAAGAGAAAGCATATCATGGCCTGGAGCAGTGGGTAAGATTGTGTGAGAGATGTGAGGCCATGCTGTGATGCCAGCAGAGTTGTTACAGTACCCCCCCCCCCTTTACGGCCCCTCCTCTTCAAGCCCGCCAGAACAACCTGTAGAAGGAGGACAGGAGGACACATAGTCATAACCATCACAACATTCCTCTCGTAGAATGAGGTATTTGAGACATTAAAGATCTCAGGATGCTCAGTCTCTTTGAGTCCAGTAAGATCAGCCTCCCACTCAGAAGATACAAGGGACAGGACTTCTTTCACCTGGTCAACAGAAAGCAGGGACTTGGAAGCTTGTGATTTGACCACAACATAGTCTGATTCTTTGGACACTGAAGACACCTTCACTGGATCCAACTTAAGTCCATCATTACAAGAAAATTGGACCTCCTCCTTTAGACCGGTGGGAAGCAGAGATGAGAACACTTCAGTCTTGGGATCTTCGCCCGATAGCCAGATGGAAACTGGTGGCATACATATAGAAAACATCTTCAACCTGGTACCCTGAAAAAACTGGACCTCCTCTTCAAGATTAGAGGATGAGTAAGTCTCTGTCTTAGTATTATCAGCAAGTAGCCACTTGGAAGCAGAAGACATACATTTAGCAAGACCCATCAGCCAGTTGCTCTGACAAGACTGGACCATTTCTTCCTCCGGATTGGTGAAGAACAGAGATGCAAGAGCTTCAGCTTCAATTTCTTCATCCACCTGCCACATGGAATCCGAAGGCATCATTACAGGAAGCATCTTCTTCCCAAAGTTCATAGAAATTTTTTTAAGTGACAGGGATGTTCCTGGGAACTGGTCACTGGTATTGTCACTGGAGGTGTGCGGAGAGGACGCCACTGCTTTCTTTACTTCAGTGAGGTCAGCACACCGTGACTCAATAGCCAGCTGATTGGGTGGAGAAGATATCAACACTGTAGGTTGACCTAGCAGTTTAGGAACAAGAAACTTCTGGAGACTTGATAGTTCCAAACGCAGAACCACGCTGGGTCTTTGGACCGGAACGGGCAGCAGAGTATCCGGTTCAGAACGACCGACGGGCGGACTGGTCAACAAGTGGAAAACAAATCTCTCCGCATACAATGCTCCGATTTGGAGCTGTAGTTGTCCCTTCAACACTGGACTGTTCATAAGTAGGACTCGGCAATCACCAAACACCTTCACAGGATTCTGGAGCAGTGGAACAGGAATCACACTTAGACTCTGTCTGGTTAGCAGCTTTAACACATCTGCAGGACCGAAGCTCCCACGAGGCACTGGAACAGACTCAGACTTTAGCGGAAGGGAGTTATTCTCACCAAGGGCAGTCTCTCCTACTGGCCCGAGGTTTTGGAGCTTTAGATCCCCTGGACAGAGGTCTTCCAGGTGTTCCTCACAACAGCAGCGACATAGTAAGCCCTTCTTACGACTGGTCTTAGACCGATGCTTTGCCAGTCCACTCTTGACAGTCTTTTTGGGTTCTATTAGAGTAGCTGCTTTAACGGGTAGAGGAACTGGAGGATCACAGACGGTCAAGGCTTGACGTGGAGGTTTCCTCACAGGTTTCGCCCGTCTGGAGCGCCTCTCGGATCTAAATGGGGAAGACTTCACAGGAGCAGCAGGACGAGGCTTGTCAAAGACTTTACGGAAGGCCACCAGGAAGGCCCCAAGACTCAAGACGATAGGATCCCCTGCTTCCCAGAGGGGACAAATCCATAATAAAGCATCTCCTGCTAGGTAGGACATGATGTAGGCCACCTTAATCCGGTCAGAGGGAAAACAAGCTGCATTCTGCAGGATGTAGCGCAAGCACTGTTCCAGGAAGCTTTGGCATTCTTCTGGATTCCCATAGAACCTAGGTGGGTCAGCTGGGTCGTGCTCCTCCTCATAGGCCCGGAGTTGATCGTAGAGAGCGTTAGAAATTATGATTGGGCCCGAGGTCTCCTCAATTGGAACGACACAGGGCTGAACAAATTCTTCAGCTTGCTCATACCGGTAGACAGAAAGTTCATCATGCTCTGAGAGCGGTCGGACATGGGATACAGCGGAGGCCAGGGCCTGTGCAAACTGTCACGCTCACGCCCTGACTGGTGGGCGTGAGCTCGGGGGGTTTGTGGCCCCACTGGGCCACAAACCAGATTACCCTGGAAGGGGCGTGACTATGACTGCTGCCTGGGTTTTCACTGGAGCCTCTGATGGTGAGGACAGGCTTGTGCAGCAGGCAGCTGCCAGGTGCTACTCCAGGGTGGTGTCTGGCTGTGGCTGCTGATCCCACTTGGGAGACAGGAACACCTGGATTGGTGCGGGCATTAGGCAGGACTGGCAGAAGAGCACGGCTGGAACACAGACAAGTAGGCTGGCACGGCTGAGACAGGGCTGGCAGAGACACGGCAGGAAAAAGGACTGGCTAGGACAGCAGGAACACAGGACTGGAAGGCAGGGCAGAGACGGCAGGACTGGCAGGAACACAGGATTGGGAGGCACTGCTGAGAACACAGGACTGAAAGGCAGGGCAGGAACGGCAGGACTGGCAGGAACACAGGATACACAGGACGGGTTGATGTGATGTATGAATCAGGCTGCACTCTGATGACACCCGAGTGCAGTCCTATTGTGAGTGTGATGAAGGAACAGGTAGAGACCTGAACACACAGAAGATGCAGGTACGGAAACAAGCCAGAAGGAAAGGAGAATGAAGGAACAGGTAGGGACCTGTACACACAGAAGGACCAAGTAACAAGTAGAAGGTGGAACTAAGAAGAGAAGGAGAAGGCAGAGCCAAGGATGGAGCCGCAAGAGGCGGAGCCAAGGGCGGTGACGCTGTAGGCGGAGCCAAGAGCAGAGACGCTGGAGGCGGAGCCAAGAGCGGAGACGCTGGAGGCGGAGCCAAGAGTGGAGATCCTGGAGGCGGAGCCAAGAGCGGAGACGCTGGAGGTAACGCCAAGAGCGGAGATGCTGGAGGCGGAGCCAAGAGCAGAGACGGAGCAAAGTGCAGAAACACAGGAGGCGGAGCCAGATAGTACCGCAAAGAGCGGAGCCAGATAGAACCGCAAAGAGCGGAACCACAGAGCAAAGCCAGAGAGTGCGAAGCAAGATCTGAGTGCAGAGCCGCAAGAGTGCGGAGTGTAAGCAGACAGAAAACACAAGGAAAGAAAGCAGGGAAGAAAGCCACAGACAAGGAGACCGAGAAAAGACAAAGTACAGACAAGGCAATAGAACAAGACACAGGGACAAAGACACAGGGACCAGGATATTCTGCCTCCTGGAGGGCGGACTACAAGAACAAGGCAATAGCACAGAGAAAAGCCTCCAGAGAGGGAGTAACTCAGAGCAAGGCCAGGCAAACTCAGCAGCTAAACACTAACTGAGCTAACACATTGCACAGGCCCAGAGCACAGGGTGGAGCTGCACTATATACAGGAGGCCTCTTGGTAATTGGTCAGGAACTGATTGGACAGATGCATCTGATTCCTATAAGAACCAGAGAGTTCAGGCGTCGGCCCCCTATACACATAGCCATGAAGCATGTACAGAGCAGAGACACAGAGCATGGAGCTGGCATTAAAGAGAAAGCACATCATGGCCTGGAGCAGTGGGTAAGATTGTGTGAGAGATGTGAGGCCATGCTGTGATGCCAGCAGAGTTGTTACACTTGTTATCCCACACTAGGATACTCCATGGAGCTGTTTACTACTTTTCTTGATTATGGCCCCTCAAGTTGCATGCTCCAAGAAGGACAGAACAACATGCTGTTTACTAATGCACAAAAGTTATAGCAGTCACGGCCACAAGAACATGATGGTGGGGAGCGACAAATTTGGGATAAGTAGGAGGAAGATGATGATGATACACAGTTGTTAAGTCTTGTTGTTGTTAAGTCATGAAGTCATTTGGACCAGGCTGCGGTGGAAGATGAGGCGGTGGATGACGAAGTCAACAACCCACTCTGGGAAGCTGGCATGTAGAGCGAGGCCAGCAGTGCTGAGGGGGAAGAGATCAGCAGCACCAAAACAAACAGGAAGAGGAAGTGGGGTGACCAGAAGAAGAAGGCGGGCAATTGTTCCACAGAGCACTGACAGCCCTTAATTTCTCCATCAAAGAGTTAGGTGTTCTCCAGTCTGGGACTTTTTAAAGAGAGTTCTGAGACAAAATGGCTATTTGCAACCTTTGCCATGCAAAGATCAGCAGTGACCTGACCACTAAGAACCTAATCACCACCAGCATGATCAGACACATGTCATGTAAGCACCCGACTTGGTGGGCAGAATGCTTGGGTTCAGTTCCATCAGGTGATACCACTGCATCTTCCCCCGTGCTAGGTGCTTCCCTATCCTCTGTCCAAAACACTGATGCAGATGCCTTCTGCCCTGAATCTATCCTTATACATCCTGACTTACTGTATCATCAGTGACTTCTAAATCCTTCTCCCAGCCTAGCGTTCAGCTGTCCCTTCCCCAGGCATTGGAACAAAAAAGAAAGTTCCCAGCCACCCACAGACCCAAATGCTAAGCGGACACATGTCCAGGCTGTGTACCATGAAAATGTTGTCATTTAAGCTGGTAGACATGGAGGATTTCGTCATCTCATGGCAACAGCTGTCCCTTGGTACTCGGTCTCCTGCAACCTTTTTTTCTCCTGGTGTGGTGTCCCCACCTTGTACCAGCACGTGTCCAGGAACATCAACCATGCTATCAGTGTGTCAAGAGTGGGAGAAGAGGGTTGCATTGACAATCCACAATGGGCAGCACTTTGAACACATTTTATAAATGGTCATAAACTTGTAAATAACTCATGAAAGAATAAAGTTACATTAAAACCAAGCACACCATTGTTTTTCTTGTGAAATTCTCAATATGTTTGATGTGTCACATGACCCACTTCCCATTGGATAAAATAAAGTTGGATCCAAAATGGCCAACTTCAAAATGGCCACCATGGTCACCACCCATCTTGAAAAGTTTCCCCCCTCCCATATGCTAATGTGCCACAAACAGGAGTTGATATCACCAACCATTTCCATTTTATGTAGGTGTATCCATATAAATGGCTCACCCTGTAGATGTGTAGTGAGCACCTTGAACCCCCAGCTGCTTCAGAGGTTTATAACAGTCGTGAAAATAAAAAAAATCTAATTTTAACCACAAAAATGTTTTTAGCTCCAATTTTTTTTATTTTCACAAGGATAGCAGAAGAAAATGGACCCCAAAATTTCTTGTTCAATTTCCCCTGAGTATGTAGATTCCCCATATGTAGTCCAAAACTACTTTTGAGGCACAGTGCAAAGGTCAGAAGGGAAGAAGTGAAATATTGGAGTTCACATTTTGCTAGACTGGTTTGAGGGTCCAATGTCACATTAGCAGAACCTCCATCCCTCTCCATAAGAGATCCAACTTTACAAACTACATCTCTCAATGAATTCATCTAGAGGTACAGTGATCATATTGACACCACAGTGTGGGGTCCTCCCCATTTTTGAAAACCAGACAAACTAAAGCTGACAGCTGGGGGCTGGTATTCGGAGGCTGGTAAGGGGTCTTGGATATTGGCCCTCCCAAGCCTAAAAATAGCAGCCCGCAGCCACACCAGAAGAGGTACCTCTAATAGATGCACAAACTCTGGTTCTTTGCCTGACTCTTCCCACTTCCCTGTGGCAGTGGCAAGTAGGGTTCATATTTGTGGGGTTGCTGTCACCTTTGTATCGTCCGGTGACATCAAGAAAACGGATTAGTAATGGACCCCAGATTGGAATTATACCCCTTTAGGAATTTATCTACAGATGTAGTGACGATTTTGACTCCATGGGTGTTTTCTAAAAACATGCAGTAGTGGATGTTACTGAGTGAAAATTGCAACCTGTCATTGTAGTAACTTGTATGTTGAAGTGACCAGTACGTTGTAGTGACCTGTACATTATGACCAGCACCTGTAAATTAGGTGGGCTCTCATCACTATAGAAATACCAAAAATGTGAACGCTACATGTGGTTTAGTCACACTGGGGCTCAGAAGGTTATTTGGATTTCGGAGTGCAGAATTTGCTGAGTTTCTTTTGTTGGACAAGGAGCCATTTAACTTTTTCCAGAGCCTTTGTGTTACCAGTAACGTGTAAGCTCCCTATATTTCCATTGACAGAAGATAGACCTGTGTGGAGACTTGCTTTTTTTGTGGATTGAGTTGAAGCTTTTATTGGGAACATATTGCATAACATTTAGGATCACATGTATCTGACGCTCTACGCTGAGCACTTACTTTTAAGTTTCCATCTTAATCTCCAATTGACATGACACATTAATTCCCTGAGAAATCCATTCACTATAATGAGGCAGCAGAGTTACTCTGGAGTCTTTCTGGCCTCTGTTTAGCGTTGTGCTTCTTGTCAGAAGTTGCAAACTGTGGCCGACAGCACTTTTATACTCGAGTAAAAGATGGACACTGCCGGATCACAGGTCCAATGGCATTTACAGTTCCCCCATCTGCCTCATTATAGGGAATCTTCCTCCAGGGCTTCTGTATGAACCATGTACTTCAGAGATTTACATGGAAACCCCGATGTAAGCGCTCAGCACAGAGTGCAGGATAAATGTGAGCTGAGCCTTGCTGCGATCTTTGGCAGACAGAATGAACAAATCAACAGCAGATGAAGAATAGGTTTTATTTATTCTTTACATCGTTTCTCGTGAGGTATAAGTGATTAGGCAACTTTATTCTTCAGGTGGGTGTGATTACAGCGATACCAGATTTATATCAAGTTTTTATGCTTGGCTGCTGTCACACACTAATAGATACTCTTTTTTTTAAAACTAGTTTTTGCATCACCATATTTTGAGAGCTATAAATTTTCCACATTTCTGCTGACAAAGTCATGTGAGGGGGGTGTGGCTATGTAGCAGAGGAGTGAGAGAGCTCCCGGGATCCTGCAATTATCCTGCATGTAAAATCCCTGTTCGGGACCCCTGGGCTCTGGGAGGCTGCCGGCTCCAGTGGAGGAACATTGTAGTGATCCGGAGGTACCGGGAGTGGAGGAGCCCTGGACGAGTGGGGAGCTCCACGTAGGTGGCGGCCATCCTCCAGGGGAGCGCTCTGTTGGAGGAAGCGTGGCGCCGGCTCTCGCTGGGGCTGGGTTTCCCCTTGGACTTCGGAGGACTCGGGACACTTGCGGGTAGGAGCCGCTGGACTCTGATGTGCCGGGAGCTGAAATGACTCTCACCAGCGGGAGTGTGGGCGGCGGCCATTTCTAGAGTGCGCGCTCTGACAGGAAGAGACGCGAACGCTGCTTATTATACATGCAGTGCTGTGCAGGGGGTGAGCACACATCTTAAACATATCAAGGGGACGTGCGGTGTGTGTGCTCTGGAAAATTGGGCCCTGCACTCCCCTATCATTTAGACATCTGACCTGTCAGCACCATTACTCTGGAGGGCTCTTGGAACCCCCTCCTTGCTGCTACCACTACGGACGCCGCGAGTCCTTACTGGTATGTGACACCCTGGTGAAAATCCTGGACAGTCGCACTTACAACTCTTGGCCACAAAATTGTTATATGACATAAACACACTACAATTGCCCTGCTGTGCTTGTGTGGAACTCCACTACAATTGCCCTGCTGTGCTTGTGTGGAACTCTTACAAATAGTTCTCCTGCTGTGCCACATAGCTGCTAGCCATGCATCGCTCCAAGGGATCAGGAGCTGCCAATAAATTAAAAGAATTTGCCAGAGTGGACCCCTCTGATGGTACATGGTCCCTTAAAAATAATCCTTCACAAGTTAAACGCAAAAATCGCCTTTCTGATAGTATTGAGGAGAACGAACAGGAAGAGTTGACTCTTAAACAGGCCTCTGAACAATTAATGCAGGCTATATCCCTAACCAGAACATCCCTCTCCGAAAAAAATAGAGGATGTACATACTGAGGTGGGATGTCTTCGGCAAGATATGCAGGCCATGAAGGGGCGCATCACAGAGGTGGAAACAAAAGTGTCTCAAATAGAAGACACCATTAAACCCATGGAGGCAAAATTGGCCAAAGTCGCTTGCTCTATAAATGCTTGGAAACAAAAAGCAGATGACTTAGAGAATAGACTACGTCGGAATAATATTCGAATCATTGGTCTGCCAGAACGCTCAGAAGGTCAGCAACCTGAGAAATTTCTAGAAGGCTCCTTTGGGAGATTAATTTTCTCCAATGTTCTTGGGGAAAGAGCTCATAGAGTTCCTACAAGGCCCCTCCCTCCCGTGGCCCCGCCTAGACCTTTCCGCTCGCATCCTCAATTGCAAGGATAGAGATGTTATTCTACAATTGACACGGCAAACAAGCCCCATTAAGGTCAACAATGCTACAATTTCAATCTTTCCAGACTTCTTTATTGAACTTCAGAAACAACGGGCAAGGTTCATGGAGATTAAGAAGCAACTCAGAGATAGGAATGTCATATACTCCATGATCTATCCAGCTCGACTCAGAGTTGTCTACGAAGGCTCTTCTATATTTTTCATGGATCCAGCGGAGGCGGCTGAATGGCTACGGTCCCATGGGATGTCCAGTGCAAAGGAATCCTAATATGTTCCTGATTAAGCAGTATTCTTTTAATGCTTTTATGTGTAGAGCTCTCTCTATGGGCATCGTTTACCAACAATACCGGGCGCTGATTTCAGCGGGGGTATCCCCTTACTTGTTTGACATTAGGAGCATAGGACTTTGCTCCTATACTGTTTGGTTCTTGATCCGTTTTTTTCTCTTACATGGGTGTTATTTGTTGTTTATATAGAATCTGCCGCCAACAGTATTCCTACTCTCTGTGTGCTGCCTTTGAACTTTATTTGAGTGATAATGTATATTATACTTTGATGAGTAAGTATGGAATCTGAAATAATATCTATGACCTGGAATGTAAGGGGTATTAAATCCCCCCGGAAGAAAATTAAGGTATTTTCACAGATTAGATGCCATCATCCCCACATCGTGGCTTTGGTGGAGACACAACTGACCAGGGACATGGCTAAATGCGTACAAAAACCATGGGTACAATGGTACATCCACGCGTTCCACACTAGCTATTCGAAAGGGGTCTCGTTGCTAATACACAGAGATGTTATATGGGAGGCTCGAGAGGCCCGACAAGATTCTGAGGGTCGTTTTGTTTTTGTTACACGCACTAATTAATTCTCGTGAATATGTCATATTGTGTGTTTATAACCCTCCTCTGGCTAGTACATCAGTCCTTCGGATTTTTTTTGCAACAGCTATTTCAGTTTCATATATCTAATAACTGTTGGACACAGTAATGTTTCTGCCTTGAAATGAGGTTTATTGTACTAACAGAAAATGTGCAATCTGCATTCAAACAAAATTTGACAGGTGCATAAGTATGGGCACCCCACCAGAAAAGTGACATTAATATTTAGTAGATCCTCCTTTTGCCAAAATAACAGCCTCTAGTCGCTTCCTGTAGCTTTTAACCCCTTTCTGACATAAGACGTACTATCCCGTCGAAGTGGGGTGCGTCCGTATGGCCACTGATGGGATAGTACGTCATACGTGATCGGCCGTGCTCACGGGGGGAGCGCGGCCGATCGCGGCCGGGTGTCAGCTGACTAAGGCAGCTGACATCCGGCACTATGTGCCAGGAGCGGTCACGGACCACCCCCGGCACACTGTGATCAAACATGATCGCAGTGTGCCGGCGGTATAGAGAAGCATCGCGCAGGGAGGGGGCTCCCTGCAGGCTTCCCTGAGACCCCCGGAGCAACGCGATGTAATCGCGTTGCTGCAAGGGTCTCTTACCTCCTCCTCCCTGCAGCAGGCCCGGATCCAAGATGGCCGCGGCATCCGGGTCCTGCAGGGAGGTGGCTTCACTGCGCCTGCTCAGAGCAGGCGCCGGGAAGCCAGGAGAAGTGCACGTCAGATCGCTGATCTTACACTATAACATGATGCCCCCCCTGAGGCAATGTTATAGTGTAAAAAAAAAAAAATTCACATGTGTAAAAAAAAATTTTTAACAAATCCCCCCCCCCCCCAAAAAAAAATATTCTTCCTATAAATACATTTATTTATCTAAATAAAAAAAACAATAAAAGTACACATATTTAGTATCGCCGCGTCCTTAACGACCCCACCTATAAAACTATATCACTAGTCAACCCCTTGAGTGAACACCTTAAAAAAAAAACGAGGCAAAAAACAACGCTTTATTCTCATACTGCCAAACAAAAAGTGGAATAACACGCAATCAAAAAGACTGATATAAATAACCATGGAACCGCTGAAAACACCATCTTGTCCCGCAGATAACGAGCTGCCATACAGCATCATCAGCGAAAAAATAAAAAAGTTATAGTCTTCAGAATAAAGCGATGCAAAAATAATTATTTTTTATATAAAATAGTTTTTATCGTATAAAAAGCGCCAAAACATAAAAAAATGATATAAATGAGGTATCGCTGTAATCGTACTGACCCGGAGAATAAAACTTCTTTATCAATTTTACCAAAAGCGGAACGGTATAAATGCCTCCCCCAAAAGAAATTCATGAATAGCTGGTTTTTGGCCATTCTGCCTCACAAAAATCGGAATAAAAAGCGATCAAAAAATGTCACGTGCCCGAAAATGTTACAAAAAAAAACGTCAACTTGTCCTGCAAAAAACAAGACCTCACATGACTCTGTGGACCCAAATATGGAAATATTATAGCTCTCAAAATGTGGTAACGCTAAAAATATTTTTTGCAATAAAAAGCGTCGTTTAGTGTGTGACGGCTGCCAATCATAAAAAACCCCCTTCATGAGAGAGAGAGAGAGAGAGAGATAGGGTTGGGGCTAAACTTAGGGTTAGGGTTGGGGCTAAAGTTAGGGTTGGGACTACATTTACGGTTGGTAATAGGGTTGGGATTAGGGTTAGGGGTGTATCAGGGTTAGGGGTGTGGTTAGGGTGACCATTGGGATTAGGGGTGTGTTTGGATTAGGGTTTCAGTTATAATTGGGGGTTTCCATTGTTTAGGCACATCAGGGGCTCTCCAGACGCGACATGGCGTCCGATCTCAATTCCAGCCAATTCTGCATTGAAAAAGTAAAACAGTGCTCCTTCCCTTCCGAGCTCTCCCGTGTGCCCAAACAGGGGTTTACCCCAACATATGGGGTATCATCGTACTCAGGACAAATTGGACAACAACTTGGGGGGTCTAGTTTCCAATATGGGGTCACCTGTGGGGGTTTCTACTGTTTAGGTACATTAGGGGCTCTGCAAGCGCAATGTGACGCCTGCAGACCATTCCATCTAAGTCTGCATTCCAAATGGCGCTCCTTCCCTTCCGAGCCCTCCCATGTGCCCAAACGGTGGTTCCCCCCAAATATGGGGTATCAGCGTACTCAGGACAAATTGGACAACAACTTTTGGGGTCCAATTTCTCCTGTTACCCTTGGGAAAATACAAAACTGGGGGCTAAAAAATAAATTTTGCGGATTTTTTTATTTTTACGGCTCTGCATTATAAACTTCTGTGAAGCCCTAGGTGGGTCAAAGTGCTCACCACACATCTAGATAAGTTCCTTAGGGGGTCTACTGTTATGATGCAGTGGTTTAGGAGCAACATGGAACGAGCTCTGAAGGAAGTGGTAACTGTACTGACTGCAGTCCCTAAGCTCAACACAACACTAGAAGTAGCCGTGGGGTGCTCCTAACTCTCCCTAGGCACCTCGTCACCGCCTAAGAGCTAACTACCCCTAAAGATAGAAGCAGGAAAACTATCTTGCCTCAGAGAAAATCCCCAAAGGATAGATTAGCCCCCCCACAAATAATGACTGTGAGTGGAGAGGGAAAAGACATACACAGAATGAAACCAGGATGAGCACAGGAGGCCAGTCTAACTTGATAGATAGGACAGGATGGAATACTGTGCGGTCAGTATAAAACACTACAAAAATCCACGCAGAGTTTACTAAAAATCTCCACACCTGACTAAAGGTGTGGAGGGTAAATCTGCTTCCCAGAGCTTCCAGCAAGACAGAATTAATTCATACTGATAACGCTGGACAAACATAGAAGCACAGAACGGATAAGTCCACAAACTGTGAACAGAAAAGAGCAAGCAAAAACTTAGCTTTGCTGAACTGGTCAGGATAACAGGGAACTCCAAAGAGATGTGAATCCAACCAGGAACCATATACAAGTGGCACTGGCTGAAGGACAGAGCCAGGCATAAATAGCCGAGCAGAAAAGACGATCAGTGGAAGCAGCTGAAGACAGCTAACTCCAAGGAGCAGCCATACCACTAGAAACCACAAGAGGGAGCCCAAGAGCAGAACTCACAAAAGTGCCACTTACAACCACCGGAGGGAGCCCAAGAGCGGAATTCACAACAGTCTACTTTCCAAAATGGTGTCACTTGTTGGGGGTTTCAATGTTTAGGCACATCAGGGGCTCTCCAAACGCAACATGACGTCCCATCTCAATTGCTGTCAACTTTGCATTGAAAAGTCAAATGGCACTCCTTCCCTTCCGAGCTCTTCCATGCGCCCAAACAGTGGTTTACCCCCACATATGGGGTATCAGCGTACTCAGGACAAATTGTACAACAACCTTTGGGGTCCAATTTCTCCTGTTCCCCCTGGTAAAATAAAACAAATTGGAGCTGAAGTAATTTTTTTGTGAAAAAAAGTTAACTGTTCATTTTTATTTAAACATTCCAAAAATTCCTGTGAAACACCTGAAGGGTTAATAAACTTCTTTAATGTGGTTTTGAGCACCTTGAGGGGTGCAGTTTTCAGAATGGTGTCACACTTGGGTATTTTCTATCATATAGACCCCTCAAAATGACTTCAAATGAGATGTGGTCCCTAAAAAAAATGGTGTTGTAAAAATGAGAAATTGCTGGTCAACTTGTAACCCTTATAACTCCCTAACAAAAAAATTTTGGTTCCAAATTTGTGTTGATGGAAAGTAGACAATATGTCACAAGAAAACAATGTCAGAATCACCAGGATCCGTTGAAGTGTTCCAGAGTTATAACCTCATAAAGGGACAGTGGTCAGAATTGTAAAAATTGGCTTGGTCATTAACGTGCAAACCACTCTTGGGGTAAAGGGGTTAATGAGTTCCTGGATCCTGGATGAAGGTATTTTTGACCATTCCTCTTTACAAAACAATTCCATTTCAGTTAAGTTTGATGGTCTCCGAGCATGGACAGCCCTCTTCAAATGATCCCACAGATGTTCAATGATATTCAGGTCTGGGGACTGGGATGGCCGTTCCAGAACAGTGTATTTGTTCCTCTGCATGAATGCCTGAGTAGATTTGGAGCGGTGTTTTGGATCATTGCCTTGCTAACAGATCCATCCCCTGCGTAACTTCAACTTTGTCACTGATTCATGAACATTATTGTCAAGAATCTGCTGATACTGAGAGGAATCCATATGGCCCTCAACTTTAACAAGATTCCCGGTGCCGGCATTGGCCACACAGCCCCAAAGCATGATGGAACCTCCACCAAATTTTACTGTGGGTAGCAAGTGTTTTTCTTGGAATGCTGTGTTTTTTGGCCGCCATGCATAACGCCTTTTTGTATGACCAAACAACTCAATCTTGGTTTCATTAGTCCACAGGACCTTCTTCCAAAAAGAAATTGGCTTCTCTAAATGTGCTTTTTCATACCTCAGCCAACTCTGTTTGTGGCGTGCTTGCAGAAACGGCTTCTTTCGCATCATTCTCCCATACAGCTTCTCCTTGTGCAAAGTGCGTTGTATAGTTGACCGATGCACAGTGACACCATCTGCAGCAAGTTGATGCTGCAGCTCTCTGGAGGTGGTCTGAGGATTGTCCTTGACTGATCTCACCATTCTTCTTCTCTGCTTTTCTGATGTTTTTCTTGGCCTGCCACTTCTGGCCTTAACAAGAACTGTACCTGTGTTCTTCCATTTCCTTACTATGTTCCTCACAGTGGAAATTGACAGGTTAAATCTCTGAGACAGCTTTTTGTATCCTTCCCCTGAACAACTATGTTGAATAATCTTTGTTTTCAGACAGGCGTAGCTAGGGGTTCATCTCAGGGGGGCGAACCATCTGAGTGGGCCCCTAAACCTTGATTACAACTATGGTGGCACACTTTAATCATGGGTATAGGGGGAACCTCAGCAGATGATCCTGCTGTAATTGAAAATGTATAATGGCCCCCGCATTAGCCCCCACGTTGTATCTCCCTTGGATTCTGGTCTCTGTCCCTTTCTGTGGGCTGCAAATTGCAGATAAAAACAACCAGTAAATGCGTATAGAGTCCACCATATGGGAATAGGTCCCTGAATGAATCAAGGTAACCCTAAAAAGAATACTCTTGTCTGGACAAGACCCTAAAGAGGTGAATGGAAAGAAAGAGGAAAGCAGAAGAAGGGGGGGGGGGGGGGGAAGGTAAAATATCACACAATGAAAGAAGAAAGTGCGCCCCCTGTATGTCATCTCTTCTTTTTTTCCCTTCTCCATTTGTGGGCCATGTAATTCAGACTGAGGATACATATGCATCTATATGTGATTGTGATTATCTATACTCACCTACTGGCTGTTCCCATTTTTATTCTATTTGGCTTTACATCATATATATTTATCCTCAACTTTATAGGGATTTTTATTGTTTATATAAATGGCATTTTCATGTTTGTTACCTTGTATTTTCTGATATGAGAGGAGACACATTGGACTGATAGGACCCTGACCCCGGCTACAGGACCACATTACAAGAGACAGAGAGAGAGAGATGCTGAGAGAGACTGAGAGATAGACAGAGAGACTGAGACAGAGAGAGACTGACAGAGAGACTGACAAAGAGACTGACAGAGAGACAGTGAGAGCAAGACAGAGACAGTGAGACTGAGACAAACAGAGAGAGAGACTGCCAGAGAGTGACAGACTGAGAGAGACAGAGAGAGACTGACACAGAGACAGAGACTCAGAGAGATTCAACAAAAGTTAGTCAGACCGCACCCAATACTGACATTGTCTCTATGGACATCGGTGCGCACGTCCACACCAGGGAATCCATCCCAGTAGAAAGATCCAAGATTCAAATTGAAGAAAAGGACAGCGCCACACCAGGAAGTGACAAGCAGCTACACACTTTATTCTTCCTCCTGCTGCAAAGGACCTAAAGGTCCTAAAGGTCCTCGGACCGAAACGTTGCCGCAGGAGGCAGAATAAAGTGTGTAGCTGCTTGTCACTTCCTGGTGTGGCGCTGTCCTTTTCTTCAATTAGAATCTCAGAGACTCAGAGAGAGATTGAGACAGAGAGAAAGGCACAGAGAGCGAGACTGAGAGAGACAGAGACTGAGAGAGACAGACAAAGAGACAGAGACTGAAGAGACAGAAACTGAAGAGACAGACAGAGATAGAGAGACTGAGAGCGAGACAGAGAGAGAGCGAGACAAAAGACAGAGGCAAACTGAGAGCGAGATAAAGACTGAGCCAGAGAGAGACTGCCAGAGACTGCCAGAGAGTCAGAGAGAGAGGGAGACAAAGACTGAGACAGAGAGACTGTGAGAGACAGAGACTGACAGGGAGACAGAGACTGACCCTGAGAGAGACAGACTCAGAGAGAGACTGAGAGGACGAGACAGAGAGTGAGCGAGACAGAGAGTGAGCGAGACAGAGTGAGCGAGACAGAGAGCGAGTGAGACAGAGAGAGCGAGACAGACAGAGAGAGCGCGAGACAGAGACAGACAGAGACTGAGAGACAGAGAGAGACTGACCCTGAGAGACAGAGACTCAGAGAGAGACTGAGAGAGACAGAGTGAACGAGACAGAGTAACAGACAGAGAGAGCGAGACAGAGAGCGACAGAGAGCGAGACAGAGAGCAACAGAGAGCGAGACAGAGAGTGAGACTAAGAGAGACTGACAGAGACAGAGCAAAACGGATGCAAGAAACCTCAAGGACTTGTCAGGAGGGGAACAGTGTCCTGCCTCCTCCTCACTGCACAGTGCAGTCACCTCCAGCAGCCTGAGCTCCTACGTCGTCCTATCTCCTGTCCGGCTGCTCCTGTGTGCAGGGCTCAGGGAGGGAAGAAGTGTCCTGAAGTCTCTTCTCTTCAGCAGACACCACACAGCTGGCAATGTGTGCGTGTCTGCAGTATGCTCTGCTGGAGGCAGCAGGTACAGTGCCGGCACCCAGCGTCCCCGGGTACATGCTCCTCTACAGAACAGACCGCAGCAGAGCAAGGAGATTCTGTCCCTGCTCTACCGGAGAGCTCAACTATATTGGTGTGCACAGCAAGCTAATATAGTTAAGAGTAGCGTAGCTCCAGGTGGGCCCCCTCTGAGCTCCGGGCCTGGGGCGATCGCACCCTCTGCCCCCCTGGTAGCTACGCTACTGTTTTCAGATCATTAGACAGTTGTTTTTAGGAGCCCATGATGCCACTCTTCAGAGGAGATTCAAACAGGAGAACAACTTGCAAGTGGCCACTTTAAGATGCTTTTCTCATGATTGCATACACCTGGCTATGAAGTTCAAAGCTCAATGATGTTAGAAAACCAAGAAAAGTGCTTTAGTAAGTCAGTAAAAAGTAGGTAGGAGTATTTAAAACAAGAAAATGATAAGGGTGCCCATACTTATGCACCTGTCAAATTTTGTTTGAATGCAGATTGCAAATTTTCTGTTAGTACAATAAACCTCATTTCAAGGCAGAAACATTACTGTCTATTATGGTAAACAGCATCACGCTCTCTCCCGCACCTGAAATCCGCTGCCTCGGGGTAACTCTCGACTCTGCCCTGTCCTTCAAACCGCACGTCCAAACTCTTGCCACCTCCTATCGCCTCCAACTCAAATATATTGCCAGAATCCGTTCCTTCCTCAGCCCACAATCTACCAAAACTCTTGTGCATGCCCTCATCATCTCCCGCCTCGACTACTGCAACACCCTCCTCTGTGGCCTCCCCGCTAACTCTCTTGCACCACTCCAGTCTGTCCTCAACTCTGCTGCCCGGCTAATCCACCTCTCTCCCCTGCTTCTCCCCTCTGCAAATCCCTCCACTGGCTCCCCATTCCCCAACGAATCCAGTTCAAACTACTAACACTGATCTACAAAGCCATCCACAACCTGTCCCCTCCCTATATCTCTGAACTAATCTCCCAATATCTTCCCTCACGTAATCTCCGATCCTCCCAAGACCTCCTACTCTCCTCCACACTTATTCGTTCCTCACACAACCGCCTCCAAGATTTCTCCCGAATATCCCCCATCCTCTGGAATTCCATGCCTCAACACGTCCGACTATCGACCACCCTCGGCTACTTCAGACGGAACCTGAAAACCCATCTCTTCAAGAAAGCCTACAGCCTGCAATAACCATTCTGCCGCCTCACCATCGCCAGAGCCACCGCCTCGCCATCGCCAGAGCCGCCGCCTCGTCCCTACCTTCTGTCTCTTCCCCACTATCCCATAGAATGTAAGTCCGCAAGGACAGGGTCCTCTCCCCTCTGTACCAGTCTGTCACTGTAAACTGCTTACTGTAATCGATATCTATAACCCTGTAACTCCTTTCTCATGTACAGCACCATGGAATTAATGGTGCAATATAAATAAATAATAATAATAATAATTACTGTGCCCAACAGTTATTAGATATATGAAACTGAAATAGCTGTTGCAAAAAAAAAACAATTTTTAGAAAACATTAAGCTTAAGATTAATAGGGGTGCCCAAACTTTTTCATATAACTGTACTTGCCACTCGTCCACTAGGCGTTCTCTGTCTCGCATAGATTACATATTCGTATCTAGCGGATTGGCAATGTGGGTAGATAGCATAGAACATCGCAATAGAGGAATCTCAGATCATAGCCCGATTGTAATTAAACTTAAATATGGGCAATCAAATAACAGTATTGTCTGGAAGCTGAACCCCTTTTGGCTGAAATTAATAGATTCTAACGACATAACGGCGGACCAGTTGAATTGTTTCATTTTATCCCACCCAGAACCTCAGAACATTGATTTATTTTAGGATGCCCTTTAGGCATATTTGAGGGGATGTTTGTCTTCTACAATTTCTTACGTCAAAAGGTTGAACTCGAAGGAGGACGACGAGATGGAGCAGCGATTGAAAGATACTGAGGCCGCATATATGTCTAACCAAACTAATGGTAATAGAATTGAGTGGCTAACCTCACAAAGATTACATGCCCAGTATATAGACAATAAGTCTAAGTGTAAATTGTTCTTCACACGTCAATCCTATTTTGAGTTGGGAAACCAAGCAAGTACATTTTTGGCTTTACTTGTACGTCAACATACCACATCTAACACAGTATTACAGATGCGTACATCTGAAGGTTCACTTGCATCCACAACTGAAGCAATACTTAATTGCTTCCATGATTATTATAGATTGCTATATAAGTCTAAGAGCGGCCTCGATACTTTAAAATGTTTAGATTATTTATCAGATATAACATTTCCCACATTGAGTCCTACCCAGCGGGCCTTTATGGATGCTGAGTTCACTTTGGAGGAGATAGAGTATGCCATAGCGGACATGGCTTCTGGGAAGGCTCCTGGGCCGGATGGGTTTCCCATTGAGTTGTATAAAAAATATCGGGATATATTAGCACCACTCTTACTGAAGGTATTTCGGGGTATATGGGGGAGGGGTAGATGTATGCCAGACACCTTTTATGAGGCAAATATTATCATTGTTAAAAAAGAGGGAAAGGACCCTTGAGAATGCGGATCTTATCGCCCCATATCGTTAGTAAACGTAGACTATAAAATTTTTACTAAAATTTTGGCCATCAGACTGAATTCAATTATATTGGATCTTGTTCATCTAGATCAAACTGGCTTTATGCCTGGTAAGAGCACTTCTATTAACATCAGACGAGTCCAGTCTATAATCCAGTATATTTCTTTAGCTTCAGACAATAACTGGGCATTAGCATCTCTGGATGCGGCTAAGGCTTTTGACTCTCTTGAGTGGCCCATTCTGTTGGCATGTTTGCAAAGATATGGTTTTGGGGATAAATTCTTACCATGGGTTAACCCCTTTACCCCCAAGGGTGGTTTGCACGTTATGGACCGGGCCAATTTTTACAATTCTGACCACTGTCCCTTTATGAGGTTATAACTGTGGAACGCTTCAACGGATCCCGGTGATTCTGACAATGTTTTCTTGAGACATATTGTGCTTCATGATAGTTGCGTTTATTTGTGAAAAAAACGGAAATTTGGCAAAAATTTTGAAAATTTTGCAATTTTCCAACTTTGATTTTTTATGCAATTAAATCACAGAGATATGTCACACAAAATACTTAATAAGTAACATTTCCCACATGTCTACTTTACATCAGCACAATATTGGAACCAAATTTTTTTTTTGTTAGGGAGTTATAAGGGTTAAAAGTTGACCAGCAATTTCTCATTTTTACAACACCATTTTTTTTAGGGACCACATCTCATTTGAAGTCATTTTGAGGGGTCTATATGATAGAAAATACCCAAGTGTGACAACATTCTAAAAACTGCACCCCTCAAGGTGCTCAAAACCATATTCAAGAAGTTTATTAACCCTTCAGGTGTTTCACAGGAATTTTTGGAATGTTTAAATAAAAATGAACATTTAACTTTTTTTCACAAAAAATTTACTTCAGCTCCAATTTGTTTTATTTTACCAAGGGTAACAGGAAAAAATGGACCCCAAACGTTGTTGTAAAATTTGTCCTGAGTACGATGATACCCGACATGTGGGGGTAAACCACTGTTTGGGTGCATGACAGAGCTCGGAAGCGAAGGAGCGCCATTTGACTTTTCAATGCAAAATTGACTGGAATTGAGATGGGACGCCATGTTGCGTTTGGAGAGCCACTGATGTGCCTAAACATTGAAACCCCCCACACGTGACACCATTTTGGAAAGTAGACCCCCTAAGGAACTTATCTAGAGGTGTGGTGAGCACTTTGACCCACCAAGTGCTTCACAGAAGTTTATAATGCAGAACCGTAAAACTAAAAAAATCATATTTTTTCACAAAAATTATTTTTTCGCCCCCAATTTTTTATTTTCTCTCAAGGGTAAGAAAAGAAATTGGACCCCAAAAGTTGTTGTACAATTTGTCCTGAGTACGCTGATACCCCATATGTGGGGGTAAACCACTGTTTGGGCGCATGGGAGAGCTCGGAAGGGAAGGAGCGCCGTTTGACTTTTCAATGCAAAATTGACAGGAATTGAGATGGGACACCATGTTGCATTTGGAGAGCCACTGATGTGCCTAAACATTGAAACCCCCCACAAGTAACATCATTTTGGAAAGTAGACCCACTAAGGAACTTATCTAGATGTGTGGTGAGCACTTTGACCCACCAAAATTATTTTTTAGCCCCCAGTTTTGTATTTTCCCGAGGGTAACAGGAGAAATTGGACCCCAAAAGTTGTTGTCCAATTTGTCCTGAGTGCGCTGATACCCCATATGTGGGTGGGGAACCACCGTTTGGGCACATGGGAGGGCTCGGAGGGGAAGGAGCGCCATTTGGAATGCAGACTTAGATGGAATGGTCTGCAGGCGTCACATTGCGTTTGCAGAGCCCCCAATATACCTAAACAGTAGAAACCCCCCACAAGTGACACCATTTTGGAAAGTAGACCCCCTAAGGAACTCATCTAGATATGATGTGAGAGCTTTGAACCCCCAAGTATTTCACTACAGTTTATAACGCAGGGCCGCGCAAATAAAAAATATTTTTTTTTCCACAAAAATTATTTTTTAGCCCCCAGTTTCGTATTTTTCCAAGGGTAACAGGAGAAATTGGACCCTAAGTATTGTTGTCCAATTTGTCCTAAGTACGCTGATACCCGATATGTGGGGGGGAACCACCGTTTCAGCGCATGGCAGAGCTCGGAAGGGAAGGAGCATCATTTGGAATGCAGACTTAGATGGATTGGTCTGCAGGCGTCACATTGCGTTTGCAGAGCCCCATATGTACCTAAACAGTAGAAACCCCCCACAAGTGACCCCATATTGGAAACTAGACCCCTCAAGGAACTTATCTAGATGTGTTGTGAGAACTTTGAACACCCAAGTGTTTCACTACAGTTTATATCGCAGAGCCGTGAAAATAAAAAATCTTTATTTTCCCACAAAAATTATTTTTTAGCCCCCAGTTTTGTATTTTCCCAAGGGTAACAGGAGAAATTGGACCACAAAAGATGTTGTCCAATTTGTCCTGAGTACGATTATACCCCATATGTTGGGGTAAACCCCTGTTTGGGCACACGGGAGAGCTCGGAAGGGAAGGAGCACTGTTTTACTTTTTCAACGCAGAATTGGCTGGAATTGAGATCGGACGCCATGTCGCGTTTGGAGAGCCCCTGATGTGCCTAAACAGTGGAAACCCCCCAATTATAACTGAAACCCTAATCCAAACACACCCCTAACCCTAATCCCAACGGTAACCCTAACCACACCTCTAACCCAGACACACCCCTAACCCTAATCCCAACCCTATTCCCAACCGTAAATGTAATCCAAACCCTAACTTTAGCCCCAACCCTAACTGTAGCCTTAACCCTAACCCTAGCCCTAACCCTAGCCCTAACCCTAGCCCTAACCCTAGCCCTAATAGGAGAATGGAAATAAATACATTTTTTAAGTTTTTTAATTCTTCCCTAACTAAGGGGGTGATGAAGGGGGGTTTGATTTACTTTTATAGCGGGTTTTTTAGCGGATTTTTATGATTGGCAGCCGTCACACACTAAAAGACGCTTTTTATTGCAAAAAATATTTTTTGCGTTACCACATTTTGAGAGCTATAATTTTTCCATATTTTGGTCCACAGAGTCATGTGAGGTCTTGTTTTTTGCGGGACGAGTTGACGTTTTTATTGGTAACATTTTCGGGCACGTGACAGTTTTTGATCGCTTTTTATTCCGATTTTTATGAGGCAGAATGACCAAAAACCAGCTATTCATGAATTTCTTTTGGGGGAGGTGTTTATACCGTTTCGCGTTTGGTAAAATGGATAAAACAGTTTTATTCTTCGGGTCAGTACGATTACAGCGATACCTCATTTATATCATTTTTTTATGTTTTGGCGCTTTTATACGATAAAAACTATTTTATAGAAAAAATAATTATTTTTGCATCGCTTTATTCTGAGGACTATAACTTTCTTATTTTTTTGCTGATGATGCTGTACGGTGGCTCGTTTTTTGCGGGACAAGATGACGCTTTCAGTGGTACCATGGTTATTTATATCTGTCTTTTTGATCGCATGTTATTCCACTTTTTGTTCGGCGGTATGATAATAAAGCTTTGTTATTTGCCTCGTTTTTTTTTTTTTTTCTTACGGTGTTTACTGAAGGGGTTAACTAGTGATATAGTTTTATAGGTGGGGTCTTTTACGGACGCGGCAATACTAAATATGTGTACTTTTATTGTTTGTTTTTTTTTTATTTAGATAAAGAAATGAATTTATGGGAATAATATTTTTTTTTTCATTATTTATTTTTTTAAATTTTTTTTTACATGTGTGGAAATTTTTTTTTTACTTTGTCCCAGGTGGGGACATCACAGATCGGTGATCTGACAGTTTGCATAGCACTCTGTCAGATCACCGCTGCAGGCTTCACAGTGCCTGCTCTGAGCAGGCTCTGTGAAGCCACCTCTCCCTCCCTGCAGGACCCGGATGCCGCGGCCATATTGGATCCGGATCTGGAGCAGTCAGGGAGGTGAGCAGACCCTCGCAGCAACGCGATCACATCGCGTTGCTGGGGGGGTCTCAGGGAAGCCCGCAGGGAGCCCCTCCCTGCACGATGCTTCCCTATACCACCGGCACATCGCGATCATGTTTGATCGCGGTGTGCCGGGGGTTAATGTGTCGGGGGCGGTCCGTGATGGTATGCACTGACTTTACCCAGCTCTCCCTGGCTCCCGAATGTCTCTGTATACTGCATTGATTTTCCATGGTATGCACTGACTTTACCCAGCTCTCCCTGGCTCCCGAATGTCTCTGTATACTGCATTGATTTTCCATGGTATGCACTGACTTTACCCAGCTCTCCCTGGCTTCTGAATGTCTCTATATATTGCACTGACTTTTCTATGCTTCCCCTGGATATGAGTGTCTTGGTGCAGCACATATAATCCTTTTAGTATGCTTTCTTACCTATCAGCTTGTTTCCATGACCTGTTTTCATGTATCTCATTGTGTGATCCTGGCACCTCTTTGAGTGGTCAGTCTTACCCCTCCCTCACTTTATGACCTTTGCTTAACTCTCTACATCTGGTCTCCCATACCCAGCCACCCCCTCATTCACACCTGATTGCCCTTAACTGGGGATATATTCACATGCAGGAGTCTGCTACAGACTCAGTCTGCTGCAAATCATCTTTTAACTTCCATCTTTTAAATTACATCTTTTTAATTATGATTCTGAATTAGACTGAATTGGACTGGAATTGACTGGAAGGTAACACAATACCAACCACTACAATGTTTCGATTTCTTTTCTCTTTCACCCCCATACTACTTTCATTCTTACAATCTCCTGAAATCCCTCCACCTAGTAAGGAACTAGTCATTTCTTCCTCCATACTCCCCAGCCATCTCACCTTCTCCTCAGAACTGTTCCTCCACATACAATCCTTTTTATCCAGACACACACGGCCGCATCATGTCCTATCCTGCTCCCACCTTCTAATGTTCTGTCTGCTACTCCTCATTGCTGGTGACATATCCCCAAATCCCGGCCCTCCCCAATTCATCCCCACACTCGTTTCTAACCCCCTGCCACGATCCTCCGCACGTTTTCCCAACCACGACAACCTCATACCCATTCATCCAGCCCCCACTACTTGGAGCACTATGGAACGCACGCTCCATCTGCAACAAACTGCCATTTATCCATGACCTCTTCATCACCAACAAACTCTCCTTCCTCGGCCTCACCGAAACCTGGCTCACCCCCTCTGACTCGGCCTCTCCAGCTGCGCTCTCCTATGGCGGATTCCACCTCTCTCACACCCCTCGCCCCAGCAACGAACGCGGTGGAGGAGTTGGCTTGCTCCTGTCCGACACCTGCTCCTTCACTCCAATCCCGCTACCACCCTCCGCTACTCTTCCCTCGTTTGAGGTGCACTCTGTCCGCATCTATTCCCCCTCCAACCTCCAGCTGGCTGTCATCTACCGCCCCCCAGAACTAGCCATCTCCACCTTTCTCGACCACTTCACCACCTGGCTACTTCATTTCCTCTCTGTTGACATCCCCACTATCATCATGGGTGATTTCAATGTCCCCATTGACACTTTCACCTCAGCTACCTCTAAACTTTTATCACTGACTGCCTCCTTCGGCCTCACTCAATGGTCCTCTGAGGCCACTCACAAAGATGGCCACACGCTGGACCTCATCTTCACCCGCCTCTGCTCCCTTACTAACCTCACTAACACACCCCTCCCCCTGTCTGACCACAACCTACTGACATTCTCGTCCCTCTCCTCTCCTAGTGTGCAACCCCCACTCCACAAACTCACTCACCCTCGCAGAAATCTCAAACATCTCAACTTACAATCACTCTCTGAGTCCCTTCTCCCTCTCACAGACATAGCTTCCCTTCATGACACAGATGCTGCTGCCACTTTTTATAACACCACAATAACAGCAACACTCGATTTGGCCGCCCCACTCATGCATAGTAAAACTCGTACAATTAACAGGCAGCCCTGGCTGACCAGCCTGACCAAAGAATTGAGACGGGCTTCCAGGATTGCTGAGCGGAGATGGAAGCGATCCCACTCTGCCGACCACTTCACTGCATACAAGCAGTCCCTCGCCAGCTTCAAGTCTGTGCTCACTGCCGCAAAACAATCTTACTTCCCATCCCTCATATCCTCCCTGTCCCACAACCCTAAACAGCTTTTCAACACTTTCAATTCTCTACTCTGTCCCCCGCACCTCCTCCCTCCCCCCTCATTTCTGCTGATGACTTCGCCTCTTTCTTTAAACAGAAGATCGATACGATCAGAGAAAGCTTTGGCCCACAGCGCCCACTGCCCCTCTTAGCTGCTCAACCCTGCTCCTCCAAAACCAGCTTCTCCACCATGACAGAAGATCAGCTCTCCACCCTCCTGTCAAGATCACACCTCACCACCTGCACGCTTGACCCGCTCCCATCCCACCTCATCCCTAACCTTTCCACGGTCTTCATCCCAACCCTAACGCACCTCTTCAACCTCTCACTCACAACAGGTGTCTTTCCCTCATCCTTCAAGCATGCCAAGATCACACCCATCCTCAAAAAGCCCTCCCTCGACCCATCCTCTGTGTCTAGCTATCGCCCAATATCTCTTCTCACTTATGCCTCCAAATTGCTGGAGCAACACGTCCATCTTGAACTGTCCTCCCACTTCTCCTCCTGCTCCCTCTTTGATCGGTTACAATCAGGCTTCCGTTCCCTTCACTCAACTGAAACTGCCCTAACTAAAGTCACCAATGACCTACTAACTGCCAGGAGCAAGCGACATTACTCTGTCCTCCTTCTCCTGGACTTGTCTTCTGCCTTTGACACTGTAGACCGCTCCCTTTTGCTACAAATCCTCTCATCCCTTGGCATCACAGACTTGGCCCTTTCCTGGATCTCGTCATATCTGACAGACCGAACATTCAGTGTCTCCCTCCCCCACACCACCTCCTCACTTCGCCCCTTGTCAGTCGGTGTTCCTCAAGGCTCTGTTCTGGGACCCCTACTCTTCTCCATCTACACTTTTGGCCTGGGACAGCTCATAGAATCCCACGGTATGCAGTACCATCTCTACGCTGACGAAACGCAGATCTACCTCTCCGGACCTGACCTCTCCTCCTTGCTTACCAAAATCCCGCACTGTCTGTCTGCCATTTCAGCCTTCTTTTCTGCTCGCTTTCTACAACTGAACATGGACAAAACAGAATTCATCATCTTTCCCCCATCTCACTCTACCCCTCCACCAGACCTATCCATCAATGTCAATGGCTGCTCACTATCCCCAGTCCCACACGCCCGGTGCCTCGGGGTGATCCTCGACTCTGCCCTCTCTTTCAAGCCACATATCCAAGCCCTTGCCTCCTCCTGTCGTCTCAAACTCAAAAATATTTCCCGGATGCGTGCTTTCCTTGACCGCAACACTGCAAAAACGCTAGTGCATGCCCTTATCATCTCCCGCCTCGACTACTGCAACCTCCTACTCTCTGGACTCCCCTCTAGCACTCTGGCACCACTCCAATCCATCCTACACTCTGCTGCCCGACTAATCCACCTGTCCCCCCGCTATTCCCCAGCCTCTCCCCTGTGTCAAGCCCTTCACTGGCTTCCTATCGCCCAGAGACTCCAGTTCAAAACCCTCACACTGACATACAAAGCCATCCACAACCTGTCTCCTCCATACATCTGTGACATGGTCTCCCGGTACCTACCTACACGCGACCTCCGATCCTCCCAAGACCTCCTTCTCTACTCCCCTCTCATCTCTTCTTCCCATAACCGCATCCAAGACTTCTCCCGTGCTTCCCCCATACTCTGGAACTCTCTACTCCAACACATCAGACTCGCACCTACCATAGAAACCTTCAAAAAGAACCTGAAGACTCATCTCTTCCGACAAGCCTACAGCCTGCAGTGATCCTCAACCTACTGAACAGCCGCACAGCCAGCTCTTCCCTCTCCTAGTGTATCCTCACCCACCCCCTGCAGACTGTGAGCCCTCGCGGGCAGGGTCCTCCCTCCTTATGTACTCGTGTGCCTTGTTATCTGCTCATGTTTAATGTATTTGTCTATATTTGCCCCGTATTCACATGTAAAGTGCCATGGAATAAATGGCGCTATAAAAATGTATAATAATAATAATAATAGTGCCGGATGTCAGCTGCGATAGGCAGCTGACACCCGGCCGCGATCGGCCGCACTCCCCCCGTGAGCGCGGCCGATCGCGCTGGATGTACTATTCCGTCCTTGGGAATTAGGGCCCACCCCACATGGACGGAATAGTACGTCCAATGGCAGAAGGGGGTTAAAATACTATACATGAAACCGCATAATTGTAAACAATTCCACATCCGAACCCTTTTCGTTATATAGAAGGACCCGTTAGGGATGCCCCCTTTCTCCAGCTCTTTTTGCCCTTGCGATAGAGGCATTGGCAATACGTATAAGATCTTCCCCTGATATTAAGGGTATAGATATAGCGGGTCTTGTAGATACCATTGGTTTATATGCTGATGACATGGTAATTTTCATGGACAAGGTAGAGGAAACACTGGCATGGGTGATTGCCACTATAGATAAATTTAGTAAATTCTCCGGCCTATATATAAATTGGGATAAGTCTGCTTTATTACCTCATGCCCCAAAGTCCAATCTTGATACTCTTTCCTCGTTATCTATTGCTTCTAACTTTAAGTATTTGGGTGTCTACATGTCTCGATACACTGATTTGGATTTACAACTCAATGTTTATCCATTACTGGAACTAGTTAAACTTAAATTTACATCTTGGAGCAAACTCCCGCTATCCGTTGCAGGCCGCATTAATTTAATTAAAATGATATTACTCCCTAAGCTTAGCTATTGTTTTCAACATAGTGCAGTAATAATACCTAAATCCTTTTTTACAAATGTAAACTCCCAAATTACCTCTTTCATATGGGGGAAAACTAGGCCCAAGCATAAGCTATCTGCCCTACAGAGACCTAAACAGGGGGGTGGAGCGGGACTACCGGATTTCTTTCTGTATTATCTGGCCGGACAGGCTAAAGCAATAAGTAAATGGATGCCTAATAACTATCTCCCTAATTCTGAACCTCATTTACTTCACTCTGCCCGAACCGAATGTCCATTGAGCTTCCTGGAATCAGAGAAAATTAATGTCCCTCGTTTATTACCTCTGATTCGACTGGCTCGGTCAATTTGGAGACAAATTAAAAAAGTTGTTGGATTTAAAGATATTATAGCTGAAATGCTATTATGGAAAAACAATTACTTTCCGGTGCTGTTAAACCACCCGTCCACTGATTTTTGAATCTTCCATGATGTCTCCTCGGTGGGTGATCTGTATGACCGGGGGATTTTCTTGTCTTTGGAACAATTGCAGGCTAAACACGGCATCCCGAGATCTCAATTTTTTCGTTACTTACAACTGAGATCAGCCTTTCAGTCGTACATGAGAAATACGGGCACACATTGCATCAAAATAGAGGATGTCTGGGTAAATTTGGTAAAATCTGAGATAGATGGAACTCCTCCCACCTTACTCTATAAATTCATAATGATTGAGTATCAACACAAGGGATTTGGCTTTTGTTCTGAGGACATCGCACGGAGAAAAATATAACCCCCTGACGAGGGCAATCGCCGAAACGCACATCGGGGTGGACGCATCTTCTGGACAGCTGATTACCATGTTACCCTTATCACAGGTATATATTACTCATAACAACAATTTGAGATGTTTCACCATCTTTATCATCTGATCATATGCACATACTATGCGAACATCCTTGTGATAGTTATTATATATGCACTGTCACTTTATATGAGTATATCCTATCATCTTGATCAGAGCCGGACTGGGACCAAAAAGCAGCCCTGGCACAAAAAAATTAACCAGCCCACATACAATGAATTACATACACTTCATATATGATGTACACCGCACACATGCTGGACAACTGTTATGATACGGTGGTCTAGGAGCAACATGGAACGAGCTCTGAAGGAAGTGGTAACTGTACTGACCGCAGTCCCTAAGCTCAACACAACACTAGAAGTAGCCGTGGAATGCTCCTAACTCTCCCTAGGCATCTCGTCACAGCCTAAGAACTAACTACCCCTAAAGAAAGAAGCAGGAAAGCTATCTTGCCTCAGAGAAAATCCCCAAAGGATAGATTAGCCCCCAACAAATAATGACTGTGAGTGGAGAGGGAAAAGACATACACAGAATGAAACCAGGATGAGCACAGGAGGCCAGTCTAGCTAAATAGATAGGACAGGATGGAATACTGTGCGGTCAGTATAAAACACTACAAAAATCCACGCAGAGTTTACAAAAAAATCTCCACACCTGACTAAAGGTGTGGAGGGCAAATCTGCCTCCCAGAGCTTCCAGCAAGACAGAATTAATTCACACTGATAAGCTGGACAAACATAGAAAGCACAGAATGGATAAGTCCACAATCTATGGACAGAAAAGAGCAAGCAAAAACTTAGCTTTGCTGAACTGGTCAGGATAACAGGGAACTCCAAAGAGACGTGAATCCAACCAGGAACCATTTACAAGTGGCACTGGCTGAAGAAAGAGCCAGGCCTAAATAGCAGAGCAGAAGAGACGATAAGTGGAGGCAGCTGATGACAGCTAACTCCAAGGAGCAGCCATACCACTAGAAACCACAAGAGGGAGCCCAAGAGCAGAACTCACAAAAGTGCCACTTACAACCACCGGAGGGAGCCCAAGAGCGGAATTCACAACAGACAACACAAGCTCATTACATACACATCAAATAATCACACAGACACACACATACATGTACACAGCACACATGCTGGACAACACAGGCTCGTTACTTACACTTCATATAGTCACACAGACACACAAATCATACTTGTACACAGCACACATGGTGGACAACACAGACTCATTACATACACCTGATATAGTCACACAGACACACACATCATACATGTACACAGCACACATGGTGGACAACACAGGCTCATTACCTACACATTACTCATTATTACACACACACACAAGTATTAGGCTAGGTTCACATTGCGTTAGTGGCAGTCTGCTAACGGAATCCGTTACATAGCGCCACTAACGCAATGTAACGGATCCGTTAGCGCACCCATTGACCGCAATGTATGTAACGCATCGCTAACGTATGCCATTTTTGGCATGCGTTAGCGATGTCCCGTTATTTTCTGAAGGACCTCGAACGCTGCTTGCAGCGTTTTTGGGTCTGTTCTCGCTAGTGAAGATCGGGCATCTGCGCTAGCGGGATTGCTAAACGCAATCCCTTTTTGTACATTGTGTTAGCGCATTCCGTTAGCATATGCGCTAAACGGATTGCACTAATGCAATGTGAACCTAGCCTTAACACATACATGTATTACACACAAACACACAAGTATTACACACACGCAAACACTACAGATACCACGCACATTACACACACACTTCGTTATACCAAGAAACAGAAAGATGATCGGCACAGAGCTTCACTATAGCGCAATTGGAGATTCGCTTAAACGATCTGTTTCAGAAGGACAGATGAGGTCTCCCTTACTGTGAGCTGCGGGTGGTGCTATGCAGTCGTCAGAGTTTTGTACAAGACCATATAATGAGACCCGTAGAAGCGCCGTAACGCGAAACGGCCGTCGTCTGGTCTCTCCTCACTCCCGCTCCCTCACAGATCACTGCGTATGCCGGTTCATACTATGTATAGTATGTTTTGCTGAATAAAGAGCACACTTGGAAGAAGTGCAAGGGTGAGTGCTGCATCATTTTTCTTCTCACATTACACACACACACTACAGATACTGCACACACAAGTATTACACTACAGATACCGCACACACATTACACACTCACACTACAGATAACTCACACACATTACACACTCTACAGATACCGCACACACAAGTATGACACTACAGATATCGCACACACATTACACATTAGATACCGCACACACATTACACACATTACAGATACCGCACACACGTGTGTGGTATCTGTAGTGTGTGTAATGTGTGTGAGTTATCTGTAGTGTGAGTGTGTAATGTGTGTGCAGTATCTATAGTGTGTGTAACACTACAGATACTGCACACACATTACACACTCACACTACAGATAACTCACACACATTACACACACTACAGATACCGCACACATATTAAACACACACAACAGATACCGCACACACAAGCATTACACTACAGATACCGCACACACATTACACACTAGATACCGCACACACATTACACACACACTACAGATATCGCACACACATTACACACACACTACAGATACCGCACACACAAGTATTACACTACAGATACCGCACACACATTACACACACACTACAGATTTCGCACACACATTACACACACACACTAGATACCGCACACATTACACACACACTACAGATACTGCACACACAAGTATTACACTACAGATACCGCACACAAATTACACACACACTACAGATACTTCACACATTACACACACTACAGATACCGCACACACAAGTATTACACTACAGATACCACACACACATTACACACTCACACACACTACAGATACCGCACACACAAGTATTACACTACAGATACCGCACACACATTACACACACACACTACAGATACCGCATACACATTACACACACACTACAGATAACTCACACACATACTACAGATACCGCACACACAAGTATTACACTACAGATACCGCACACACATTACACACACGCTATGCATACCATACACTCATGTATTACACACACACAACTTCTGTGGTGCAGAGCAGGCTGATGTCCATGTGCAGCTCTTCAGGTCCTCCTGCTCACAGACAGCAGCAGCAGCTCTGTCCCGGAACCTCCCCCGGTCTCTCCTTCTCTGCAGGGAATGAAAGCAGATCAGAGCAGGAGATAATGTCACCGCGCTGACAGTGTGCTTCCAGTGAGAGCTGTGGAAGCAGTTTCGCAGGCAGTTATTACCTTTCAGCTTGCGTGCTGCTGTTCTCTGCCACTGTTCTCTGACGCTGGTACTTGCCACTATGCCAGCATGCGCCGATCGAGCGGCCCACTACAAGCACCGGCCCTTCTGGCATTTGCCCGAAGCTCAGTCCGGCCCTGATCTTGATCATATCATATGCACATATCGTGAATATTTTCGCTGCAATTATTTGATATGCACTGACATATGCACTGTCACTTTATAGGAGTATATGCCACTCCTAATTTTCATTAGTACAAAAATTCATTCTCCTTTACCTGTTGTTATGGGGTTTACAGTATATTATACATAATTCATCAAATAATGTATTATATATTCTTAAAAAAGTTCTTTTCATATATATTTTTTTACATGATTTATTACACATAATTTTTGGTCCGTAAGTAGTATGCGTCCCTCTGCTCTGTGTTTTTGTTCCCACCCATTCCAAATTTTATATTGATTTATTAATGTTTCGAATAAAAGAATATTTTAATTATATATGGGTTTCCTAGTCGGTGTTCTCCTTGTGTATAAATAATAGGAGAAAAATATAAAGTATAGTGTTAAATGACGGAATAGTAGTAGTTACTGTATAGTTTTAGTTGTAGTTTAGGAACTTTGTATATTTTTAGTTCCATGTTTCTATCTAAATGGTTCACGTGATGTAAATGACTTGATATACACAGTCGTTATAAATCCCATTCTGGATATAAATAAGGGTAAACACCCTACTTTATGCAAACAACATATGCTCTGTATTATGTGCAAAATAACGAATACAAATGTGTATATTGTATTTCTTTATTTTATGGTTAATAAGCAAATTTAAAAATAAAAAAAAGTCAAGTGAGGGCTTGTTTTTTTGGAGGCTGAGTTGGTGTTTGGTACCATTTATTGGTCATGCCATTTTTTATCACTTTCTATTCTGATTTTTGTGAGGCAGAATGAACAAAAACCAACAATTCAGATTTTTTTTTTATGCCATTTCGTATATGGTAAAATTGATAAGGCAGCTTTATTCTTCTAGTCTGTATGACTACAGCCAAACTCTATTTATGTTTTTATGTTTCGGCACTTTTGCACAGAAACTATTTTATAGAAAAAAAAATTTGTATCGCTTTATTCTGAGAGCTATAACTTTTTCATTTTTCAGCTCATGAAGCTGTATCGTGGCTTGTTTTTTGTGGGACAAGATGTCGGTTTCAGCGATACCAATACTAGCGATACTAATTACATTAGTCTTTTATCACCTTTTATTCCATACGCCAGTCAGGATAGTAATGCCCTGATGGCGGCCCTGTCCGTGAGGTACCACAGGTTTCTCTCCTTTTGAGACATTGTATGGCAGGCATCTGAGAGGGCTGAGAGTCTGATCGCGCACGTGGCAAGCATGCAGTACCGGATTGCGGCATAGTGAAAGAGCATCTGATGGATGCCCAGGCTGCGCAGAGCCACACACATACTAAAAGAGCCACAGTCAGGTCCTTTAAAAAGGGGGCCGGGTGTTGGTACTAGTGCCAACCACAGAGAGTAAACTCATGGCCAAGTGGCAAGGGCCATATGAGATACGGGGGGAGGACTACAGTGGGTACGGAAAGTATTCAGACCCCTTTAAATTTGTCACTCTGTTTCATTGCAGCCATTTGGTAAATTAGAAAAAAACTTCATTTTTTTCTCGTTATTGTACACTCTGCACCCCATCTTGACTGAAAAAAACACAAAATGTACAAAATTTTTGCAAATTTATTAAAAAAGAAAAACTGAAATATCACATGGTCATAAGTATTCAGACCCTTTTCTCAGACACTCATATTTAAGTCATGTGCTGTCAATTTCCTTGTGATCCTCCTTAAGATGGTTCTACTCCTTCATTGGAGTCTAGCTGTGTTTAATTAAACTGATAGGACTTGATTTGGAAAGGCCACATCTGTCTATATAAGACTTCACAGCATACAGTGCATGTCAGACCAAATGAGCATCAGGAGATCAAAGGAACTGGCCAAGGAGCCCGGAGACAGGATTGTGGCAAGGCACAGATCTGGCCAAGGTTATAAAAGAATTTCTGCAGTACTCAAGGTTCCTAAGAGCACAGTGGCCTCCATAATCCTCAAATGGAAGAAGTTTGGGACCACCAGAAGTCTTCCTAGACCTGGCCGTCCAGCCAAACTGAATAAGGCTGCGTGTCCACGTTCAGGATGGCCGGCAGTATCGTCGGAGCGGCAAACCCGCTCTGTGGTAAGCCCCGCCCCCTTTCTGGGACGCGATGATGCCGGATGTGTTCATAGCACACATCCGGGATCATCGCTCCTCACCATAGGGCCCTGTGCTATATCTTGCGGCGACGCAGCAAGATATACGGACATGCTGCGATCTGAAAAGACGCGCAGCATGTCCGGAGTCGCAGGGCCGCCGCGTGCGTGTTACCACGCATAGTGGAGACGGGATTTCATTAAATCCCCTCCACTATGCTGTAACATCTGGACGCTGCGTGTCTGACGCTGCGGCTCTATGCAGCGTCAGACACGCAGCGTTTCCTGCACGTGGAAACATACCCTAATCGTGGGAGAAGAGCCTTGGTGAGAGAGGTAAAGAAGAACCTCAAGATCACTGTGGCTGAGCTCCAGAGATGCAATAGGGAAATGGGAGAAAGTTCCGCAAAGTCAACTCTCACTGCAACCCTCCACCAGTCGGGCCTTTATGGCAGAGTGGCCCGACGGAAGCTTCTCCTCAGTGCAAGACACATGAAAGCTCGCATTAGTTTGCTAAAAAACACGAGGAACTCCCAGACAATGAGAAATTAGATTCTCTGGTCTGATGAGATGAAGAGAGACCTTTTGGTGATAATTCTAAGCGGTATGTGTGGAGAAAACCAGGCACTGCTTATCACCTGCCCAATACAATCCCAACAGTGAAACATGGTGGTGGCAACATCATGCTATGGGGGTGTTTTTCAGCTGCAGGGACAGGATGACTGGTTGCCATTGAAGGAAACAGGAATGCAGCCAAATACAGAGATATCCTGGATGAAAACCTCTTCCAGAGTGCTCTTCACCTCAAACTTTGCTGAAGGTTCACCTTTCAACAGTACAATGACCGTAAGCACACAGCTAAAATAATAAAGGAGTGGCTTCAGAACAACTCTGTGACCATTCTTGACTGGCCCAGCCAGAGCACTGACCTAAACCTAATTGAGCATCCCAACATTCACCATCCAACCTTACGGAACAGGAGAGGTTGTGCAAGGAAGAATGGCAGAGGATCCCCAAACCCAGGTGTGAAAAACTTGCCGTTTCATTCTCAAGACGACCCATGGCTGTACTAGCTCAAAAGGGTGCTTCTACTCAATACTGAGCAAAGGGTTTGATTACTTATGACCATGTGATATTTCAGTTTTTCTTTTTTAATACATTTGCAAAAATTACTACATTTCTGTTTTTTCAATCAAGATGGGGTACAGAGTGTACATTAATGAGAAAAAAATGAACTTTTCTGAATTTACCAAATGGCTGCAATGAAACAAAGAGTGAAAAATTTAAAGGGGTATGACAACTCTTCTGGATACCGAGGAGTCCTGTGATTTTTCACTCCTATGACTGGGACGACTGCCACTCCTGACACTTGAGTGGCTTCTCCCTTTAGTATGCCTATGCTGGTGAACAGGCACTGGTAGTGGTGAATGCTGCTGCCACAGTGTCTGCTGCTGTCTTCTTAAGTCCTCCATGATGGAGAAAGCTTTTAGACATAAAAGCCTTCTTCTGCTCTCATCCCTTCCTTTTATTTGGGATCCATAGCTCTTCTCCTCAGATCTGCCTCCATCGGTCCCGAAAAAACATCCCTCCTCAAGCCAGGACACGCCGAATCCCCACACATCCCAGCCGGCATTCTCGCCGAGGGCGCCATCTTGCTTCTGGCGCACCCCCTCTGACCTCACCCGGGCACGCCCATTCCCATCATCCTTTACCCATGACACCAACGAAGCACACCCCCGGCAGCCTGATTCACCACGGAGACTGCGGCCGGAAGATGGAGGGGGAGCAGCATGGCTGATTCAGACATGCAAAGCATAACATCTGTGCTGCCTGTACGTATGTAGACTAAGGCTCCACCTGGATGGCGCTTTCATCACCTGAAGGCTCTTCCAGTATCGGGACAGGAGTTGGTAAGTACAAGGAAACTTCTTCACTTCGGGTTTCAGCATGAGTGTTCTCCTTCAGGACAGGAAACCAACTGAAGCGGGGTGCGGTACCAACCTTTTATTTCAGGTTTCCTATCCTAGCTGGGTTTATCCCCGTCTCCGGTGTGCTGTCATGGGTGTAAGGAAAATATGTGATTCAGACAACCCCCGACTGAAGATTTCCTATAATTAGACAGATTGAGACACTTTGAACTCTGTCTGATCTATGATCCAGCATTCAGTCTTTTGAAGCGTACTGAAAAGAAGGGCAAAGCTGAATAGAGGCCTGAAGTATTACCGTGTTACTCTATTGCCTCATTATAGTGAATGGATCCCTCTGAAAATTTATCTACAAGTGCAGTGACTAATTTTATTCCATGGGTGTTTGCAATTTTCACTCAACAACATCCACTGCTGCTTAGTTTCTGGCAAACTGCAAGTGTAGCGCCTAGTATATTGTAGAGCTCACACATTGTAGAAGCCATATAAATTATGCCCAGCTAGTGCTTCTGGAGATACGCACCTGTAAATTAGGCAGGCTATTATCTGTACAGAAATTCCAGAATTGGATGCTAACTGCGATTTCTTCACACTGTGGGGCTGAAAGAGGGGTGGATTTCTTTTGGAGGGTGTAGAGCCATAGCATTTTTCTAGAGCCTTTGTACTGCCAGCAACGTGGAAGCCCAACATATTTCCATCGACAGGACCTTAAGGCTATGCTCACACTTTGCAGATTCCACTGCGGATTTTTCCGCAGCAGAATTCCAAAATCCGCAGTGAAAACCCGTCGCGGTTTTTACTGCGGATTTATAGCTGTTTTTACTGCGGTTTCTTCTGCGGATTTTCATCTGCAGTTTTCTATTGGAGCAGGTGAAAATCCGCAGAAGTGACATGCTGCGGAATGTAATCCGCAGCGTTTCCGCGCGTTTTTTTACGCAGCATGTGCACTGCGTTTTTTGTTTCCCATAGGTTTACATTGTTCTGTAAACTCATGGGAAACTGCTGCAGATCCGCAGCGGTCAAATCCGCTGCGGATCCGCAGCAAAATCCGCAAAGTGTGAATATAGCCTAAAGAGGACTTTTTTTGATCGAGTTGAAGCTTTTATTGGGAACATTTTTGTTCACGGTTATCCTCTGCTCTAAGTTGAGCACTTACATCGTGGTTCGCATCTAAATTTCCACCTGACGTGATTCAGATGAAATGACCGAGTGATCCAATCACTATATTTGTAATTTGAGATCATATTTTTCCTGTGCTCGATGCTGAGCACTCACAACTTAGCCACTGATTGACTTGATTCAGATGATCACCCCCCCCCCCACCCCCGAGGGCCGCAATTTCCAAAATGGGGTCTCTTGAGGGGGGATTCTGCTTCTACCACTCAGGGGCTCTGTATATGAAGTCTGCAAACTATTCTACACTCCCTTACAGAAGTTATATCGCTTATCCATGTTTTGTAAATAAAAGCTTATAACCTGACATTAAATTCATCCATTGGTTGTATAAATTATTCTTTTGAAAGCTGAAACCCTCCGAAATGTGGTTTAGGTTAAAGAAAATAAATTGGCATCAATGCAGAAATATTGATCATTTAATGAACACAGAATGGTCAGATTTTGGCAAGACAAAAGCTTTGTCGCCGAAGAAAGTAATGTTACATTCAAACAAATAATTAAATTAAAATACAAACATATGTTGAATAAGATTGGTGAATGAAGTTGTGGTCATATTTAATATTTTGTGTGACTTCCATGAGCTTGAAGGACTGCATCCATGTGGTTCAACAATGATTCATACAATTTATTAATGAAGCCATCAGGAATAGCAAAGAATGCAGTCTCACATGCCTCACAGAGTTCATCTAGATTCTTTGGTTTTGTCTTCCAAGCTTCCTCTTTCATCCTACCCCAAACATGCTCAATGATATTCATGTCTGGTGACTGGGCTGGCCAGTCCTTGAGCACCTTGATCTTTTTTGCCTGGAGGAACTTTGTTGTAGAGATGGATGTATGAGATGGAGCACCATCCTGCTGCCGAATTTGACCCCTTTTATGATTTGGAATACAAGAGGTAGCTAATACTTCTTGATATTTTAGGCTATCGATATTGCCTTCCACCTTGCCTTGTTTCGCACACCCCATGCTGAATGTAACCCCAGACCATGATCTTTCCACCACCAAATTTAACGGTTTCCTGGGTGCATTTTGGATCCATATGGGCTACAGTAGGTCTCCTGCAGTATTTGCGGCGGCTATGGTGTAATTCTACGGAAGATTCATCAGAGAAATCCACCTTCTGCCACTTTTCCAGTGTCCATTTGTTTAGCAGGCTGTGGGACTTTGCAAATGCCACTGTTTTTTATTTGCCTTTTTAGTGCTGGCTTCTGGGCACTGATTCGACCATGAAGGCCATTTCGAGACAGAATCCTACAAACTGTTCTAGTTGACACAGGGACTTGAGGTGACCAGGTCTGTTGGAGCTCTGCTGCAGTGGAAGAGGGGCTTGCTTTGGATTTTCTAACCTACGTTTCTCCTGAGCAGTTGTCTTCCGGGATCTGCCGGACCTGGGCTTGTCAAACACATCTCCAGTCTCTTCAAATCTTTTTTTAATTCTTTGTACTTGACGCTGAGACACATTAAAGGGACACGGTCACCTGAATTTGGAGGGAACAATCTTCAGCCATGGAGGTGGGGTTTTGGGTGTATGATTCACCCTTTCCTTACCCACTGGCTGCATGCTGGCTGCAATATTGGATTGAAGTTCATTCTCTGTCCTCCGTAGTACATGCCTGCACAAGGCAATCTTGATGCAGGTGTAAAGTAGACATATGGGAGACTTAGAAATTATTTTGTACAGCATGACAAACTAGCTTAAGGATATAAACATTGAAAATTGCGACATTTTCAAACTTTTTGCAAAAAGTCCGATATTTTCACAAATAAATACCCCCCAAAAATTGAACAAAATTTACCATTAACAAAGTACAATGTGTCACGAAAAAATCTCAGAATCACTTGGATTTATTAACCCCTTTACCCCCAAGGGTGGTTTGCACGTTAATGACCGGGCCAATTTTTACAATTCTGACCACTGTCCCTTTATGAGGTTATAACTCTGGAACGCTTCAACGGAACCCAGTGATTCTGACATTGTTTTCTCGTGACATATTGTACTTCATGACAATGGTAAAAATTATTTGATAGTACCTGCGTTTATTTGTGAAAAAAAACGGAAATTTGGCGAAAATTATGAAAATTTCGCAATTTTCCAACTTTGAATTTTTATGCAATTAAATCACAGAGATATGTCACACAAAATACTTAATAAGTAACATTTCCCACATGTCTACTTTACATCAGCACAATTTTGGAACCAAAATTTTTTTTTGTTAGGGAGTTAAGGGTTAAAAGTTGACCAGCAATTTCTCATTTCTACAACACCATTTTTTTTTTTAGGGACCACATCTCATTTGAAGTCATTTTGAGGGGTCTATATGATAGAAAATACCCAAGTGTGACACCATTCTAAAAACTACACCCGTCAAGGTGCTCAAAACCATATTCAAGTTTATTTACCCTTCTGGTGCTTCACAGGAATTTTTTGAATGTTTAAATAAAAATGAACATTTAACTTTTTTTCACAAAAAATTTAATTCAGCTCCAATTTGTTTTATTTTACCAAAGGTAACAGGAGAAGATGGACCCCAAACATTGTTGTACAATTTGTCCTGAGTATGCCGATACCCCATATGTGGGGGTAAACCACTGTTTGGGCACATGGCAGAGCTCGGAAGCGAAGGAGCGCCATTTGACTTTTCAATGCAAAATTGACAGGAATTGAGATGGGACGCCATGTTGCGTTTGGACAGCCCCTGATGTGCCTAAACATTGAAACCCCCCACAAGTGACACCATTTTGGAAAGTAGACCCCCTAAGGAACTTATCTAGAGGTGTGGTGAGCACTTTGACCCACCAAGTGGTTCACAGAAGTTTATAATGCAGAGCCGTAAAAATAAAGCAAAAATTTTTTCCCACAAAAATTATTTTTTTAGCCCCCAGTTTTGTATTTTGCCGAGGGTAACACGAGAAATTGGACCCCAAAATTTGTTGTCCAATTTGTCCTCAGTGCGCTGATACCCCATATGTGGGGGGGAACCACTGTTTGGGCGCATGGGAGGGCTCGGAAGGGAAGGAGCTCCATTTGGAATGCAGACTTAGATGGAATGGTCTGCAGGTGTCACATTGCATTTGCAGAGCCCCTAATGTACCTAAACAGTAGAAACCCCCCACAAGTGACACCATTTTGGAAACTAGACCCCCTAAGGAACTTATCTAGATGTGTTGTGAGAGCTTTGAACACCCAAGTGTTTCACTACAGTTTGTAACGCAGAGCCGTGAAAATTAAAAAAAACCAAAAAAAACTTTCCCCCCAAAATTATTTTTTAGCCCCCAGTTTTGTATTTTCCGAGGGTAAGAGGAGAAATTCGACCCCAAAAGTTGTTGTCCTATTTGTCCTGAGTACGCTGATACCCCATATGTTGGGGTAAACCCCTGTTTGGGCACACGGGAGAGCTCGGAAGGGAAGCACTGTTTTACTTTTTCAACGCAGAATTGGCTGGAATTGAGATCGGACGCCATGTCGCGTTTGGAGAGCCCCTGATGTGCCTTAATAAACCCCCCAATTATAACTGAAACCCTAATCCAAACACACCCCTAACCCTAATCCCAACAGTAACCCTAACCACACCTCTAACCCTGGCACACCCCTAACCTTAATCCCAACCCTATTCCCAACTGTAAATGTAATCTAAACCCCAACTATAACTTTAGCCCTAACCCTAGCGGGAAAATGGAAATAAATACATTTTTTTAATTTTTCCCTAACTAAGGGGGTGATGAAGGGGGATTTTATAGTGGGTTTTTTAGCGGATTTTTATGATTGGCAGCCGTCACACACTGAAAGACGCTTTTTATTGCAAAAAATATTTTTTGCGTTACCACATTTTGAGAGCTATAATTTTTCCATATTTTGGTCCAGAGTCATGTGAGGTCTTGTTTTTTGCGGGAAGAGTTGACGTTTTTATTGGTAACATTTTCGGGCACGTGACATTTTTTGATCGCTTTATATTCCGATTTTTGTGAGGCAGAATGACCAAAAACCAGCTATTCATGAATTTATTTTGGGGGAGGCGTTTATACCGTTCCGCGTTTGGTAAAATTGATAAAGCAGTTTTATTCTTCGGGTCAGTACGATTACAGCGATACCTCATTTATATCATTTTTTTATGTTTTGGCGCTTTTATACGATAAAAACTATTTTATAGAAAAAAATAATTATTTTTGCATCGCTTTATTCTCAGGACTATAACTTTTTTATTTTTTTGCTGATGCTGTATGGCGGCTCGTTTTTTTGCGGGACAAGATGACGTTTTCAGCGGTACCATGGTTATTTATATCTGTCTTTTTGATCGTGTGTTATTCCACTTTTTGTTCGGCAGTATGATAATAAAGCGTTTTTTGCCTCTTTTTTTTCCTTACGGTGTTTACTGAAGGGGTTAACTAGTGGGCCAGTGTTATAGGTCGGGCCATTACGGATGCGGCGATACTAAATATATGTACTTTTGTTTTTTTTTTAATTATTATTTAGATAAAGAAATGTATTTATGGGAATAATATATATATTTTTTTCATTATTTAGGAATATTTTTTTTTTTTACACATTTGGAAATTTTTTTTTTTTTACTTTTTTTCTTTGTCCCGGGGGGGACATCACAGATCGGTGATCTGACAGTTTGCACAGCACTCGGTCAGATCACCGAGCGCTGCAGGCTTCACAGTGCCTGCCCTGAGCAGGCTCTGAAGCCACCTCCCTCCCTGCAGGACCCGGATGCCACGGCCATCTTGGATCCGGGCCTGGAGCAGGGAGGGAGGTATGCAGATGTGATCGCGTTGCTGCGGGGGGCTCAGGGAAGCCCGCAGGGAGCCCCCTCCCTGAGCGATGCTTCCCTGCACATCGCGATCATGTTTGATCGCGGTGTGTCGGGGGTTAATGTGCCGGGGCGGTCCGTGACCGCTCCTGGCACATAGTGCCAGATGTCAGCTGCGATAGGCAGCTGACACCCAGCCGCGATCCCCCCATGAGCGCCGCCGATCGCGCTGGACGTACTATCCCGTCGGTGGTCATAGGGGCCCACCCCACCTCGACGGGATAGTACCTCCGATATCAGAAAGGGGTTAAAGTGTTCTAGAGTTATTACCACATTAAGGGACACTGGTCAGAATTGAAAAATTTGTCCTGGTCAGGAAGGTGAAAACAGGCTCAGACGTGAAGGGTTTAAATATGGGGAGTCATACCTGCAGCCAAGGATGGCTGTTAATGTGGCCCAAGACTTCTTTTCAGCAAACTGCAATGCTTAAATGCATATTGGGCCACCAGCAGTTTTTTAGATTGCTGGCCCTTGAACTATTGTCAACAGAACTGTGTGCACGTGCACACAGCATACTGCAATGAACGCCGCCACGTACAGAAGACTGGATTAAGTTAGACACTGAAGCGCCAACAACAGGTTGTTCGCAAGCTCTGCCCTCCTGTCCACTATTCACAGCTCCTGTGGCTATGTATCTCCAGAGTCTGGGAGATTCTATATTCAAGATTGACTGTCTTGTATACTGCAGTCTCATTGTGTCTCATATGTGATTATAAATAGCAGGATCTTCATGTCCGTGATGGGTATACAGCAGTCTCAATGTATCATATTCAGCAGACTCCGTGTAGTGCATTATTCTAGATTTTCTATACTAGTACTTGCAATCTTTGGACTTGCTTATAGATTTTAATATATTTTCCTGATGGGCACCTACACAATGCAAGGAAATTTTTCCCTCTCTGTGGTGGCAGAAATCAAGAGCATTACTCATGTTTTTTTTTTTTTTGCCAATAAGCTTTTATTAGTGTTTATTTCATATTAGGGCCAAGACAACTGTTCTTCCGATGTGGCCCGGGAACACCGTAAGGTTGGATACCCCTGGCCTAAATAATATAGCTTTTCCCTGAAGGTATATTGCAGGAGTGATGTTGAGTTAGTATATGTATTCAACTTATGTTAATTTATTGACAACACAAACTATGAAGAAACGTTTTATTAAATATTTGGGATGAATGGTCATTTTAACAAGAGGAACATAAAACAAGAACTTAAATTCAACTGAAAGACATTATAGCCCGTGTATGTAAAAATGGAAAGGTATACCATTACCATTTCTTTTAAATAGGATTGCATGAAGTGATTTTTCAATCAGAGAAGAGTAAGGCTGAAATTTGCTTTTACAATGTAATGTCCCTAACATAAGTGGCATTTAAGAAAACAAATAACCGTAACTGAGAAAACATGAAAGGGGGTTGTCGACTATTTGGACAACCCTTCTTAAATGCTATACGTCTTCAATCGTAAAATAATGAGGGGTACGGGGAGAAGGGCAAAACTCTACTCTCAGACTGATGCTGTTCTGGTGCAGGCGCTGTATCTGCTTTATCACACATGACCTTATGTCACATGAATGCTGCAGCCCATCAGTAGGAGGAAAGTGTTTGCATTTAAGAATAGGTTGTCCAAGCAGTAGACAAGTATTTTAAATTGTTCCGGGCATCCCAATTCAAGTCTTAAATGGTGTTCAGCTGTATTAATTAACATATTTTAGATGTGCAGTTCCAAGAGGCGGTGATGTCCATGTTCCTGGCATGGCCTAAGAGGACAAAAAAAAAAGAAAGAAAAAGTTTAGTCACAAAAATTATTTCAGGTGATTTGTAAAACAAAAAATTGATAAACATTCCTCACAATTAGTGATGAGTGAGTGTACTCGTTGCTCTGGTTTTCCCGAGCACGCTCGGGTGATCTCCGAGTATTTGTTAGTGTACGGAGATATAGTTTTCATCGTAGCAGCCGTTAAGATTTACAGCTATTAGCCAGCTTGATTACATGTGGAGATTCCCTAGCAACCAGGCAACCGCCACATGTACTCAGCCTGACTAATAGCTGTAAATCTTTCAGCTGAGGCGATGAAAACTTAATCTCCAAGCAGTCAAATACTCGGAGATCACCCGAGTATGCTCGGGAAAACCCGAGCAACGAGTACACTCGCTCATCACTACTCGCAATCTAATGTGGGGATACCTATACAGGGAATGTATAAACCTCCCTGCATCATAAACCATTAGTAGGGAATGCAATGCTGAATGCCCACAGCAGTCATTCCTCACACTTGAGCTCCAACCATACAAGGAAGTTTATAGGGCACTAGCTGAAGAGCCTAGCGTTGCCCGGGCATAGTAACTGTGGTTAGTTATAACAAATTATAATGATTACCGTATATACTCGAGTATAAGCTAAGATTTTCAGCTTATTTTTTTAGGCTGAAAGTGCCCCTCTCGGCTTATACTCAAAGTCATTGTCCCAGGGGATCGGGGGAGCAGCAGCTGTCACATCATACTCACCTCCTCCCGGCACAGTCTCTGCACGTCCCTGCTTCTCCGATGGTCTCTGGCCCCAGCAGCTCTTCCTGTGTTCAGCAGTCACATGGTACCGATCACTAAAGTAATGAATATGGATGCTTCTCCACTCCCATAGGCACAGAGCATATTCATTACTTTAATGAGCGGTTTCACGCGACCGCTGTACACAGGTACAAGCTGCCGGCGCCAGAGACCATCGGAGAAGCAGAGACCGCGCCAGGATGGTGAGTATGACTGGGGAGGGTGAGCCATGCGATATTCACCTGCCTCCGTTCCACCGCCGCGCTGTGTCTTCCGCGTCCTCTGGCTGTGACGTTCAGGTCAGAGGGTGCGATGACGTGTTTAGTGCGCGCCCTCTGTCTGAACAGTCACTGCAGAGACTCGGAAGACACAGCGGCGTGCGGCAGTGGAACGGGGAGAGGTGAATATCGCAAGTGCCGGGGGCCTGAGCCAGCGGTGACATCGGCACCGCACCTGGCCCCCATAGCGTGCCGGTGTCCCAGTCTGCTCAGGACACTGGAACCTGGCTCCCAGCAACGAGAGGGGAGTATGTCATTTTTTTTTTTATTTAATAGCAGCAGCAAATGGGGCATATTATTCTATAGAGCATCTTATGGGGGCCATCAAACTTTATGGTGCATCTTATGGGGCCCATCATGAACTGTATGGAGCATTATATGGGTCATATTTTAATATGGAGCATCTTATGGGGCCATTATTAACCTTTGTGGAGCATTATATGGGGCTTATTATTTGTATGGAGCATCTTATGGGGCCATCATGAACTTTATGGAGCATTATAAGGGGTGTATTTTGTATGGAGCATCTTATGGGGCCCATCATGAACTCTATGAAGCATTATCTGGGGATCCTGATTTAATATGGATATACAAAAACACGTAACCTACTGATGTCTCAATTAATTTTACTTTTATTGGGATCTATTTTTATTTTTGAAATTTACCAGTAGCTACTGCATTTCCCACCCTAGGCTTATACGCGAGTCAATAAGTTTTCCCAGTTTTTTTGGGGCAAAATTAGGGGTCTCGGCTTATACTCGGGTCGGCTTATATGAGTATATACGGTATATTGCACATAAGAATATTTCACATCATATATTCAACACTACAGAATTTCTTTTCCCCCCTCACTCCTCATTTGCCCCCCTCATTTCCCCCTTACTTCTCTTCCCCTCAAACGTGCACAGCAACTTCCTGTTATGAGCACAGCGGTGTCATCCATGAGGCTCCTCCCTTTCCCTTGACGTCACGCCTCACAGGAGCAACTCTATTCTAGAAACGACGGAGCTAGATGTGGTCTGAGCCTGCCGCGCACGGATACTCTGAAGGCGGTGGCCCCGATTGTAGCTCGCAGCGGCTGGGATGTCGCAGCCAGTGAGTTTTGCAGGGTGGCTTTCAAAGTGAATGTGTCTCCGTCCGTGTGGACGGGGCTTTGTGTGTGGCGTGAGTGAGGCCATGCGGAGTGGGCGGGGCTATGTGGAGTGGGCATGGCTTGATACATACACACATACATTATATGTATATATAAGATGCTCAAATGTACATACTTATCACATATGATGTGACCGTATAAAAAAAACTGTCACAAAAGAGGATATAAAGAATGTATGTTTGGATGGGAACATACCATATTGGCTAAAAAAAATAGTTAAGGGAATCTGTCAAATCAAAAAAATGCTATTAAGCTTCAGATATAGTGTTAATCTGCAGGTTAATAGCACTATAATATTGTGTGGCTGCAGCACTGAAAGCTCAGTCAGCGGGAGGAAATAACTAAATTACTCCAGGCAGCCTCCTGCTTTTAGTCAGAAGCGCAGCTTCAGTCACTGCTCAGTACATAGTGAACGGTGGCTGTAACCACAGCCCGGCACTGACTGATAGTCGTCTCAGCACTGATGCACAGCACAGTCTGCTGTCAGCCATTGCTGGGGGGTTGGTTACAGCCACCGCCCACTTTGACTTTGTACGGAGTTGAGATTGAAGTTGAACCTCTATGACTAAAAGCTGAAGGCTGCCGAGAGGAATAAAGCTTACTTCATCCCATTAGATGAGCTTTCAGTGTGGCAGCTGCACAGCGTTAGATTAACCTGCAGATTAAACCCATATCTGCAAGTTAATAGCGTTTGGGGACATGGCCTGTTCCCTTTAAAACATTAACAATTCCCAATTTGGGGTGTTGTGGAAAATGTAAATAAAATAAGATTGCAATGATTTGGAAATCTTAAAGCCATATTTTTTTTTATTCACAACAGAACAAAGAACACATCAAAAGGCTAGAAGTATTTCCATTTTGTCTATATATATCTTGTAGATTGTGAGCCTTCGCGGGCAGGGTCCTCTCCTCCTGTACCAGTTATGACTTGTATTGTTTAAGATTGTACTTGTTTTTATTATGTATACCCCTCCTTACATGTAAAGCGCCATGGAATAAATGGCGCTATAACGATAAAAAATAATAATAATAAAAAAAAAATCATCACCACCATCATATAGAAATTGTTGACAGCAACACATCTCAAACAATTTGGTCATGGCTAACAAAAGGTGGGAAAGGTAAGTGGTACAAAAAAATAAAAACCCAGCGAGGGTCAATTTACCAAAAGAGCATGTTAGAGAGGCAGAGTCTCTCAGAAGCCAGTATAGTCAGAGGTTCATTAATCTGTTCAAAACGGAATCTACAAATTGTGGAACAATTAAAATAAATAAAATGCTCAGCATAAAGTTGTAGAGACTCCCATCTGAAAACCATATGACGTTTGTTCACGCCTGGTCTTGATGAGGCATGTTGGAGTCAAAAGTTCCCGATTCATTAAGAGGTGGGAACTGCAGTAAAATTTGTGGCATATGGAACACTGCAGCTAGATCCAGCCATTTTGGCAGAGCTGAATGAAAGTGGCATGAACATTTTTTTTGACTCACAACCCCGGATTGAGCAAAGTATTTGCAACTTTTCGAAGAGATTTACAACAAAATACCCATATTTGAAATGCTTCAGCAATGGTTACCACATTGTACCCTCTACATTCAGTGGTAGTAGGGAAGGGGCTGTCTGATTTGAATATAAAAGCTTACTATTTTGTATTTCTAATTATCTTTATTGGTGAAATATCTGTTTTCACATGGTCCATGGGAAAACTTACGAAATTAACTTACTTTGGAAAAGTCAACAGTGCTTGATGTTGGTCGATGGAACCCAGTGGAAGGATGTAACACTCCGTATTCATCCCTTTCCATATACTGGTGTAGTGAAAACACAGAGTTTTCTGGTTGAGGTTGATGGAATATTTGGGCATTCATGACTGGCTGAGACCACCCAGATAACACTTCTAAAGGTAAAAAAAAAAAAAAATTAATTTCAGCAAACATGCATTAAAGATTTTATATTTTACAACTCCACAGAATGTCTGGTTTACAACTTTAACAACAATCACTCCTCCAAAAATCATTGGTTTCCGTACATCAAGTTGAAGGCATTAAAATAGCCAACTCTTCAGACGTAAGGTAACTAACAACAGTGGAAGGGCGAGTAAGTTGTTAGATTTCCTGTATTAACCCCTCAGTGCCACACGCGTTCTGCTGGTGGCTCTTCCGGTCTCTGAATGAACACGAGCCATCATTTAAAGCAGAAGGATTCTGAAAAGTCAGTACATGACAAAATATTCACTAAGATTCCCTGTGTCACGCATTCGTGTTTAGAACCTACACCAGGTATTACAACAGCACAAACTCATTAAGACCGGTTTACACACCAGTCTAAATGAAGGGCTGGAGTAAGATGTACTGGAGACTGGAGTAAATTTCTATCAAATTTATGCCACGATAGTAGAATAAACTATGATTTTGTTGGCCACGCTCAACCACATACCCTCTTTGCTCACCACCACAGAAGAGTTGCTACACCTGGTGTAAATAACAAAAATCAAACATTGTTTCCCAACTATGTGATGTCGTAAAATTGTTGCACATCTTCATCAGTTATCCACGAGAATTCTTCTGCAATAGGCGCTATAAATATGGCACTTGACCACTGTAGCGGGCAAATTCTTGCCATCTGGAAACAAAGCCTAAGAGAACTACTGAACCATCTCAGCCCATCAATAAAGAAAAGAGGCAAGCAAAGTCATTTTTTTTGCTTTTAATATTTGCATTTTTTTTTTTTTAAGCTATTAACTTAAAAAAAAAAATGTAACTGTCCAAATTCATACCTGGCTCACTGTTGACTCCAAATGACCATATACCATTTTGTCCAACAGAAGTGGAGTAGGTGTTCCCAACAGCACAAGAGCCACTCTGTCGAATTCGTGCTAGCCGCTCTGTTCCAATAGGAGGTGGTATTTTGCGATCATTCGTAAAGTTTATTGGCTGCATTGGGCCTGACAACTGAGGATCAGTTGACGATGGCAGTGGAGATGTAGAACCAGACAAAGCTGAAGGACCAAGAGAGTGACCTGAAATATAGATGATTCTTAAATGTAGCTAGATGAGAGGTCTACTAGCAGATCCAATAATTTAATCATAAAAAGGGAACCTCTCGGATTCATGCTGCCCAAACTACGAGCAGCATGAATCCGAGCCTGAATGTGCGATTGTACCAGGTAGATTTAAAAACCCAGGGCTTTACAGTAAAACATTCCAAGCTGCACAGCGAGGCTCAGATTCATGCTGCTTTTTATTTTTTTTCTGGTTTGGCAACATGAATCTAATGACAAGTTTCCTTTAAATATGGTTTTATAATTTATGTAAATAAAAAGAATGAAGTTAATGTAATTAATACATACATGCATTTGAAGAACTAGTCCAAGGATGCGGTGAAAAGTGTTGTCTACCAAAATTAGGGGAGCAAACATTATGTCCTTGCAAAAAAGCTTGACTTGCATAGAGATTGGTTTCCAAGCTGTTCATTGATGGTGCCGAAATGGGCAATGAAGAGTTGTCAGAATCAAAGGATGCTGTAAAGAGAATAAACAGCTAACAAAACCACATTTACAGAAAAACTGATGTTCAAATTCCTATCTATTGATGTGAATTGGAGGTGGATGTGCAGTACCCTGCTGCGGCCACCATCAAAAGATGGAGCAGCTACGCAATTGAGCATTACTGGCTGCCACTACAAAGTGCAGCTGATCGGTGGGGGTGCCAGACCCAGACTGATCAGACATTGATGACCTATCCCTAGCAGATTCTGACAGCTGACACCCCAGAAACTATCAGGGGCAGTGCGATATTGATCGCAGCATTTAACAGGCATGCAAAGGGAGGGAGCAGGGGCGTAACAACTGCGGTCGCAGCTGCGACTGGGCCCGGAGTGTTTAGAGGCCCGCCCAGTCCAGCAAACAAGTAGCACTAGCACCCTGCTGGCCACGCCCACAACGGCCAGCTTCCCCAGACTTCCAGCAGTGTGTGGCGAGTGGGCGTGTCCGTGAAGGACATGTGACATAGCAGAAGGGCTGGGCGTGTCACTGAAGCTTGACAGAGATGGAAGGCAGCAGCTGGTGAGTGAAGTGCAGTCGCGGCTGTAAAGTGCCTAACTACACCTGACACATGCGCGCGCGCACACACGCACGCACACACACACACACACACACACACGACCTGTGATGAGGTCACAGGAGGGGAGGAGTCACATGATCAGTGGCCTCAGTGTATGCAGGACTCTGCTGTGTTTGATTGTCATGGTGCTGAATGAGGGGATGTTTATGTGTGGGGTCAGGAGGGGTTTACAGTGTGGATGTAACAGAGCGGAGCCGTGTATGTGTGTAGTGGAGCAGAGTCAGGTGTGTACGAGGTGCACAAAGCTGAGCCGAGGGTGAAAGAGGTGAGCGGAGTCGTGTATGTATGGGGTGTATGGGGTGGTGCTGCGTGTTTAAGAGGTGTACGGGGTGGATGGAGCGGAGAAGCGTGTGTATGGAGTGTACGGAGCGGAGAAGCATGTGTATGGAGTGTACGGAGCGGAGAAGCATGTGTATGGAGTGTACAGAGCGGAGCTGTGTATGTGAGGTGTACGGAGCGGATCCGCGGGTGTAAGGAGCGGAGCCGCGTGTGCACAAGGTGTAAGGAGCGGAGCCGCGTGTGCACAAGGTGTAAGGAGCGGAGCCGCGTGTGTACAAGGTGTAAGGAGCGGAGCCGCGTGTGTACAAGGTGTAAGGAGCAGAGCCGCGTGTGTACAAGGTGTAAGGAGCAGATCCGCGTGTGTACAAGGTGTAAGGAGCAGAGCCGCGTGTGTACAAGGTGTAAGGAGCAGAGCCGCATGTGTACAAGGTGTAAGGAGCAGAGCCGCATGTGTACAAGGTGTAAGGGGCAGAGCCGCGTGTGTACAAGGTGTAAGGAGCAGAGCCGCATGTGTACAAGGTGTAAGGAGCAGAGCCGCGTGTGTACAAGGTGTAAGAAGCAGAGCCGCGTGTGTACAAGGTGTAAGAAGCAGAGACGCGTGTGTACAAGGTGTAAGAAGCAGAGACGCGTGTGTACAAGGTGTACGGAGCAGAGCTGTGTGTGTACGGAGTTCTCGGAGCGAAGCCGAAATTTGCTTACAAAAATAAAAAAAAAAAATTGTGAAATTTTCCAACACCGGTAGCCATATCCATTTTTCATGGTCTAAGGTCGGGGGAGGGATTATTTTTTGTGTGCCGAGCTGTCGTTTTTAATTATACCACTTTTGCGCAGATACGTTCTTTTGATCGCCCGTTATTACATTTTAATGAAATGTTGCGGCGACCAAAAAAAAAAAACAATTTTGGCGTTTTGATTTTTTCTCGCTACGCTGTTTAGCGATCAGGTTATTTATTTTTTTATTGATAGATCGGGCGATTCTGAACGCGGCGATACCAAATATGTGGAGGTTTTTTTTTTTATTTTGATTGGGGCAAAAGGGGGGCGATTTGAATTTTTATATTTTTAAACACTTATTTTGGCATGATTCAATAGCCTCCATGGGAGGCTAGAAGCATGCACTACTAGAGGTGATGCACAGATCATCGCTATACAGCAGAATTACAGGCTTGCTATGAGCGCCGACCACATGGTGGCGCTCATAGCAATCTGCCATCGACAACCATAGAGGTCACGAGGAAACCTCTGGTTGTGATTGCAACGCACCGATGACCCCCGATCATGTGACTGGAATTAGCGGTGTGCGTAGTTCTGGCCGCACGGCCGGCAGCTCTTGTTAAATCCCGCCGTCAGAGTTTGACAGCGGCATTTAACTAGTTAATGGGCTCAGGCGGATTGCGATTCGGCTCGTGCCCATTGCGAACATATGTCAGCTGTTGAAATGAAGACTTCAGTGGTTCGACTAAAAGCTCGGCGGTACAGTAATTTGGTGGCGAAACCAGTGCTACAGCCATTTCTCCAAAGTGTCCTAGAAGTCATTTTTCAACACAACAACACTAGGTCGCATTCTGTTGGTGCTGCTGTGCACAGTCTGGATGGCCTTAACGTGTTACCAAGGCCAGCAGAGTCTCTGGACTTGTCTCCCATCGAGCACATCTGAGATGTCATTGGTTGGTGATTTCAAAAGGGAGCTGCGAGAGGTGGATCTTGTGGATTTGTGTATCCAAGTGCATTGAGCCTGGCAAGAAATTCCTTAGACAACTATTAATCTCCCTGATATCATGCCAAGGCGAGTGTGTATTTCTGCATGTGGTACTCCTACTCTCTGCTAAAAAAGGGAAGTTTTGAAAACGTAAAATCATGTGCAGATCATGAACAGGTATATTGTTCCTGTGATTTCTGCTTTACCAATTTTTCCTTGTTTGTGTTGCAATTACAATGTTGAGAAATGTATTTTTCTGTTTCCAATGTTATGTGGGAAAATGAATGTGGTTCAAAACTACAACTCACCCCACAAAAACAAGCCCTCATATGGCTATGTTGACAGGAAAAAAAATGTTATAGCTCTTTGAAGGAGGAGGAAATAACTAAAGCGTAAAAAATGGAAACGGACTCAAATTGAAAGGATTAAGCACTATAGAGTGTCAGGGTACTTTTTTCACTTAAATGAATGTACCGTATATACTCGACTATAAGCCGACCCCCCTAATTTTGCCACAAAAAAATGGGAAAACTTAATGACTCGAGTATAAGCCTAGGGTGGAAAATGCAGCAGCTACCGGTAAATGTCAAAAGTAAAAATAGATACCAATAAAAGTAAAATTAATTGAGACATCAGTAGTTTAAGTGTTTTTGAATATCCATATTGAATCAGGAGCCCCATATAATGCTCCATACAGTTTATGATGGGCCCCATAAGATGCTCCATATTAAAATATGCCCCATATAATGCTGCACAAATGTTGATTATGGCCCCATAAGATGCTCCATACAGATAACTGCCCATATAATGCTGCACATGGCCGGATAAGATGCCCCATACAGACATTTGCCCCCATATAATGCTGCACATGGCCGGATAAGATGCCCCATACAGACATTTGCCCCCATATAATGCTGCACATGGCCAAATAAGATGTCCCATACAGACATTTGCCCCCATATAATGCTGCACAAGGCCGGATAAAATGCCCCATACAGACATTTGCCCCATATAATGATGCACATGGCCACATAACATGCTCCATACAGATATTTGGCCCAAAAGCTGTTGCTGCGATTAAAAAAAATAAAAAATTTACATACTCACCTCTCAGGCCCCCGACACTTGCTATACTCGCCTTTCCCGTTCCACCGCTGACCGCCGCTGTGTCTTCCCCATCCTCTGCGCCGACGTTCAGGAAGAGGGCGGCGCGCACTAATCGTGTCACCACGCCCTCTGACCTGAGCGTCACTGCAGAGGACGCGGAAGACCCAGCGGCGCTGACGGTGGCACGAGGAGCAGGTGAGTATCGCGCACTGTCCCGCATCATACTTACCTGCTCCTGGCGCTGTCGCTGCAGATCTGTTCCTCGGCGCCGCATTTTCTTCCTGTATTGAGCGGTCACCGTTACTGCTCATTACAGTAATGAATATGCAGCTCCACCTCTATGGGAGGTGGAGCCGCATATTCATTACTGTAATGAGCGGTACCATGTGACCGCTCAGTACAGGAAGAAACTGCAGCGCTGGAAGAAGCAGGCACCTGCAGGGACCGTGCCAGGAGCAGGTAAGTATAATTACACAGCCCCCACTCCCACTCCCCTGCCGACCCCTGGGTATGACTCGAGTATAAGCCGAGAGGGGAACTTTCAGCCCAAAAAAGTGGGCTGAAAATCTCGGCTTATACTAGAGTATATACGGTATTTGATATTTTTTTGCATATGGGTTTCATTAAAAAAAAAAAATTAATAGTTTAGATTCTACAGGCTATATTAATTACAGTGTAAAACAGAATCAGTCAGCTCGTTTTACGGCCTGGTCTATTGATTTGAACAGTGACAGACAGAGGCTGTGGAAGCTAAGCAGTTCAATAGTTTAAAGGGAACCTGTCAGCAGCATTGTGCCGAGTAACCTACAGACAGTGTCAGGTCGGTGCCATTTTACTGATTAACATGATACCTTGGTTGATGAAGTCTGTCTTGTGGTTGTTTAATCTTTATTTTCAGCTTTCAGTTAATGATTTGCTCGTGCTCCGGGGCGGCCTGTGGGGGGCATCTTCATGTGGTGCTCTGCTTTGGCATGCATCTGTATGGGCTTATGACCGGTAACTGATCCCTCACTGACCTGCCCTCTATTTTACATACTCCATATTATATGCATTGGAAAAAAGAAAAAAAAAAAAAAAAAAAATCACATTCAGCAGGCAGGCGTCTGTGCTGCAGCATGATCGCATGTATAATATGCATTTGAATATTTTATTTGCGGATATAAATTTATTCCGGAAAAAAAATTCTGTCTCAAAACCGCACCAGCGACGCCTGCTCAGTAGCATCTATTGGTGATCCGATGGATGGTACTGCGCAGGCGCCACCATCTTGCTAGAGGGGGAAAAATGGTCTCTACCAAGATGGCGGCACCATTTTGAGACATAAATTTATTCAGAAAAAAAAATTCTATCAAATAAAATAATTAAATGCATAGTATACATGCGATCATGCTGCAGCGCAGCAGATTGCGATTTTTTTTTCAATACACATAATATGCAGTATGTAAAATATCGGGCAGGTCACAGATCAGTGACCTGACAGAAGCCATACACATGAATACTTAGTCAGAGAACCACATGAAGACCCCCACAGACCGCCCCCGAAGCACGAGCATATCATTAACTCAAAACTACAAATAAAGATTAAACAACAACCACAAGACTGAATTCATCAACCAAGGTATCGATTTAATCAGTATGACGGCGCCGACCTGACACTGTGTGTAGGTTTCTGGGCACAATGCTGGCGGCAAGTTCCTTTTAATTAAAGCCTACTAAATATTTTACATTTCTTTGTGGAGCAAAGTGTTTGCCTGTTAAATGAACATGGTTTTTCATCATGTTCCTGGTTTTTAAATTTGGCATGAAGTAAAAAAGCTGGGTGAACTTCCTCTAAGTTTGGGGGTTAATCATTTTTTCATGGTATGCATACAGTCAAGTCTTCTGTTGCCAAGCAATCTGCCAACTCTGATAGCTTCGCTAATAGATCTTGGTATAGGTAATGAAATCTATAATGGGTGCCCTCTGAAACCTAAAGAGCCCATTCACTACTGTGAACACAAAAAAACACATCTTCCAAAAGGAGATGCGTCAGTCATGACACAAAACACTCTAAACAGCAACGTAAATATGGCTATGAAAAAATATTGTATTATATTGTTAACTATATACAGTCATGGCCAAAAGTATTGAAACCCCTGCAATTCTTTCAGATAATACTCCGTTTCTTCCTGAAAATGATTGCAAACACAAATTATTTGGTATTATCTTCATTTAATTTGTCTTAAATGAAAAAACACAAAAGAGAATGAAGCAAAACATTGATCATTTCACACAACACTCCAAAAATGGGCCAGACAAAAGTATTGGCACCATCAGCCTAATACTTGGTTGCACAACCTTTAGCCAAAATAACTGCAACCAACCGCTTCCGGTAACCATCAATGAGTTTCTTACAATGCTCTGCTGGAATTCTAGACCATTCTTTGACAAACTGCTCCAGGTCCCTGATATTTGAAGGGTGCCTTTTCCAAACTGCCATTTTTAGATCTCTCCACAGGTGTTCTATGGGATTCAGGTCTGGACTCATTGCTGGCCACCTTAGAAGTCTCCAGTGCTTTCTCTCAAACCATTTTCTGGTGCTTTTTGAAGTGTGTTTTGGGTCATTGTCCTGCTGGAGGACCCATGACCTCTGAGGGAGACCCAGCTTTCTCACACTGGGCCCTACATTATGCTGCAAAATTTGTTGGTAGTCTTCAGACTTCATAATGCCATGCACACGGTCAAGCAGTCCAGTGCCAGAGGCAGCAAAGCAACCGCAAAACATCAGGGAACCTCCGCCATGCTTGACTGTAGGGACCGTGTTCTTTTCTTTGAATGCCTCTTTTTTCTCCTGTAAACTCTATGTTGATGCCTTTGCCCAAAAAGCTCTACTTTTCTCATCTGACCAGAGAACATTCTTCCAAAACGTTTTAGGCTTTTTCAGGTAAGTTTTGGCAAACTCCAGCCTGGCTTTTTATGTCTCGGGGTAAGAAGTGGGGTCTTTCTTGGTCTCCTACCATACAGTCCCTTTTCATTCAGACGCCGACGGATAGTACAGGTTGAGAATGTCGTACCCTCGGACTGCAGGGCAGCTTGAACTTGTTTGGATGTTAAGCGAGGTTCTTTATCCAACATCCGCACAATCTTGCGTTGAAATCTCTTGTCACTTTTTCCGTCCACATCTAGGGAGGTTAGCCACAGTGCCATGGGCTTTAAACTTCTTGATGACACTGCGCACGGTAGACACAGGAACATTCAGGTCTTTGGAGATGGACTTCCTCACAATTTGGTTTCACAAGTCCTCAGACAGTTCTTTGGTCTTCTTTCTTTTCTCCATGCTCAATGTGGTACACACAAGGACACAGGACAGCGATTGAGTCAACTTTAATCCATGTCAACTGGCTGCAAGTGTGATTTAGTTATTGCCAACACCTGTTAGGTGCCACAGTTAAGTTACAGGTGCTGTTAATTACACAAATTAGAGAAGCATCACATGATTTTTTGAACAGTGCCAATACTTTTGTCCACCCCCTTTTTTTATGTTTGGTGTGGAATTATATCCAATTTGGCTTTAGGACAATTCTTTTTGTGTTTTTTCATTTAAGACAAATTAAATGAAGATAATACCAAATAATTTGTGTTTGCAATCATTTTCAGGAAGAAAATGAGTATTATCTGACAGAATTGCAGGGGTGTCAATTTTGGCCATGACTATTTACTACATTAAATGTTAAGAATCATTTAAACTATAATTTTGTGATAAAAATAATCTCATTACAAATCTATGGCATACATCTAAGTTTGCTGTTAAAATTGCTGAGTGACAAATGGAAATTCTTAGTAGATATAAAATCTTACCCACTGATCCAGATGAGCGTCTTTGTGGAGATCTAAAACCAGGTGGATTATTCACAATTAAAGAATGAAAATTTTCAAGCACGGTGTTATCTGGACCAGTTGTTTGGTCAGTTAGGAACTGGTTAGTTGTTTCTCCAGATGAATGACATCCTCCCCAACCTTGACCGCTTGATACCTGGTTAATGTGACTGGAAAACTGATTGTTAAGTGCAGGACCGAATGGTGGTGGCAACTGTGTACTTGCCAAATTCAAATGTACTTGGGAACTGTTTATAGACGGAGCTGAAAGGGTCGACATGAGGTTTGCTTGTGGGAGAGAATCTTGGATATTACCGGACTGAGAATCTGTAACAAAGAGAGCGTGTTCATCCTGGTGAATGAGCTTTGAGGGGATCATCGAGTTTAATTGACTCCTATATTGCATCCTATGCAATGCATATGGCTTATTAGAAAACTGGGGAACTCTGCAATTATCATCAAGTTCTGCAGCAGCTTCATTCATATAAACAGCAACCTTTGGTTCATTCCTATCTGACAGGGTACACGAAAAGCTCTCCTCCTTTATACCTTTGTGTGCAGATGAGGGACAAAATGGTGTCTGGTCACTTGTAAACGAGCAATTATCGGGCCAATTCACCCCAGATGAGGAGCGGATTTCTGCTGACTTATCCAATGGGTGCACTGTTCTTTGGACTGTAGAAACACCTTTTGTAGAAGAGTTGTTTTCTGCTTGCCCCTCAAAGACTGCACTAGTATTTACCACATTATTTGTGGTTGTAGATGACATGGAAGAAACTGGAGTATATTTGTTTGTTGTGTTAGAGGATATGGGCATGCCATTGCTGGTTTTCGGGTTGCAAGAAAATAGCTGCTTCCTGATGGATGAAGGGCTGTCTCTAACGCTTGAATGTTGAGAAATATCAGTTAACTTTGAGGTAGAAATTGAACTTCCAAATAAAGATTCATCAGTCTGTGCAGATTTATCAGTTTCTTGCAATGTGTGTTTTGGAGAAATAATTTTGCTACTTGATCTCACAGGAAATGGTCCCCATGTACTGGGAGATGGCCGAAAAGAGCCTCCAAGCGGTGTAAATGGTAAGTGAGGGTGTCTGATTGGCTGCATGGGTTGGGCTGTTAGCAGCGCAAATTGTGGATGGCTAGAAGACATAGGAAGTGGTCCATGCAAAGGGAGGTGCAAATTTTCCTGCATGTTTTTGGTCTGTTTTGGGGACTGATAGGCGGTCAGAACTCTAGACATCGAAGATGTTGCGTTGTTCGACACGAAAGAAGGACTTTTGTTGGTAGACACATTGCCAGTCCCAGATGAAGAACTTAGTGTCTTTGGCGTACGAATCAGTCCCTTTGGTATTAAGTCTTCAAGTTCTTTTGCAGGATCTTGAATCAAGGCATTAATCAGTTGTACCACATATCTTGTCGATTCTGTACCACCTCTGATGTTGGGGAAAAAAAACAGTTTAAAACACAAAGTATCCATATAAAAAAAACCTCACTGTAAGTCACCCATCTTTTATAAAATCAGGCTCTGAACATGATGTGAAAGCAATAAAGAAACCACATGAGATATTTTCTGCTTCAGGCATAATTCTGAATAATTGACACAGTGTCCCAAGGTTAGGATTAGGTAAGCACTACGTTGGCATTTTAGAAGAGAGATCAGTATTAGCACATAACTGCATTTTAGAAATTTTATACACGTAAAGTTTCAGATTATTTTTTTATATAACTAGAACTTTTGCCCAATCCAGAATCCAACACTACATGCCTTAACAGTCTGACCTCTAAAGGGCACCAGAAGGAAGCAATAGCATGAAAGTAAGTATGACTTGCATGGCCTCCATAGCTGATGGGATGGAGGTGGTGGCTGCTTACAGCCACTAGATATCCTACAGGTAAAAAATAAGTCTAGCTGACTAAAAATATTCATTTATGACATGACAAACTAAATTTACAGTCATATCAGAAACTGGCTTTAAATATTTTATTTTCGATTATATTTTTTAAAGAAGCACTCCTCCTTCTCCCATCAAATTTTTTATCCTATTAATATATTGCAGTCATCATATTATATGAAGACGCAACAGTGACAAAACAAGTACGTATGGTGTGGTCCAACCGTTCAGTGTAGTACTTTAGCCAGAGCTAGGAAAGCTCCATTTTCCTATACGAGGTCTTCCATACAAGACCCCTAAGAAGCCCATGTCCTCTACAGAAGTCATTTAGAGATCTAAGCAGCTTTAATTTTTATATGCAAAGCACATTTATCTATATTACCTGCTTATTATTCAATAATCCTATTCTGTATTTTAGGCTGAAGTTTAGGGAGCTTTGGAAGCAATAAAAAATTTACACTTTGGGTCTCGCATTACAAAGTTTCATCTGCAATGTGTGTTTCAATACTAACATGGTAACGTCAATGACCACTGTACACTTCTGAAGCATTATATATAATACATAGTAACACCCCACCATAAATACCTTATAGTAATCATTCTCTCTCCATTTTTATCTTTTTGTTTATCAACATCAATATGGGCACCAGTGACATCTTGAATTGCAGTGATATTACAGCCACCTCTCCCCATTATACGAGATACTACAGAAGCAGGAACAGACAGCTTCTTTGATCTGTAAAGAGAAGTTAAGGTCTACTAAAAGGACTCAAATTTGTTTTTTGTTTTTTTAATAAATATGACAAGTCACTGACCTCCTGACAACTTCTTTCCAACCTTCTTCTCTTCGCTGTCCTCTTTTAGGGCTACACGCATTCAGCTTCAGACTTGGTAATGTAAGTGGAGGGGCCTTGTAATTGGATGATGAGGGCGGCCTATTGCTCATATCATTTTCACTTCTATATGTATGCAAGTTATTAAAATTAGGAGCGGTTCAGTGTAAATCATTTCTACATTAGACCTAAATGTATATTACTAGTTAGGTCCTGATTGCACAAAACAATACAGTCTTAGAACAGTCACCAATCAACTCTAAACTATAAACAGGAATTTTAGATGATCTAAAAAAGTAAAATTCTTAGCTATGTGATCTTTCAAGTCAGAAGCATAAGGAAAAGTGGTGCACTATAAATTGCAATTGGAGTGGTGCTGTAGATTGATGTCACTTAGCAAGTTAAAGCGGTTTTCATCTTTAATAAAACTAGTCACAAAACGCCTATATATCTAAAATAAACCTAGCAGGTACTCCTTGTCCTAGGATCCGGTACTGGCTGTCCACCACTGCTCTGATCTCTGTGTTATGGCTGCGGCGGCAATGTCACGACTACAGCTTACAGCCAATCACTGAGCGCTGTGGCTCTGCCGATGCAGATGGCGGAGTTTCTAAGCTCAGTGGTGAAGTTGTGACATCCGGAGGGACAGTACCTTCTGTGTTTGATTTTACATGTATAAAAGCATTTCGGGACTAGTTTTGTTACAGTGGATCGCCCCTGTATAAGCATTTATTCTGCCAAAAACCAATATAATGAATGTGGTTGTAAGGCCTTGTGTACATAGCCGAAATAGGCCATGAAAGCAGCAATCGCATCTTAAAAAGTAATGAAATAAAAAACAAACGTCACCTTAAGGAAATCTTAGCTGCTCCTACTTTGGGCTTTTCTTCCCACTTGTTGAGCAGTAATGAGCACTTTTTCACTCTAGGCGTGTTCATTTCACAGTTAAGTTCTTGGCTTCCATTATGAACTTGGACTTCACTGGTGCAATCATTAGGATCCAAGATGACAAAGTCACAGATAACCCCTCTAGAAGCTTCATCTTCATTTTCATCATCCAAATCTTTAGCAGATTTTTGCCGCACTTTAGACATATGCTGGTCAGGGTCAATAAGTTGCATGTTTGAAGGGAGGTCCTTGATTTTGCTTTTTTTATTTTTCTGATTAGCGATTGGTGTAATTATTACATTGCTCCTTTTGCCAAACACATTTGTAAACGTAGTAGACGTTGCAGAGATGCCAATTGTAGTCATTGTCGTTGCACTTGGTGGCTCTAGGGGAACGTCATCTTCCTCTATAGTAAGAAAAATAAAGTGAGAGCAATAACTGAAAGTTGTGTAGGCTTCTCTTCCTTCAGATCTGGCATGGACATGGAGAACGAACTGCCATATCAGGTGCCCAACACAGGCATATCATGCAGGAGTCCTAGCCTGATTTTTAGGACGCACAGTACTTGCTGAGCGGACAGTTACCTCAACAACCAGGGTGCCCAATGTGCAGTTGGGTCGCTCTACTCCCTATGTCAGGCAAGCAGAAAGAAAACACCTGCCAACATTTTTGAGCCAATATTCTTTGGTGCATGATTACAATAATCCCAATTTGCTATAAAAATCACAGAATAAAGACAGACATTCTATTAAGTGTAGTAATTCACAAAATACCTACAAAAAATTTCCTACCACTGGCAAGCTCAAACCTAATTCAATTGTTGGTGCCAAACAAACAGAATGGAGATATGATACTTAAAATATCTGTTAACACAAAGAAAGTGTAAATCCTCATTATCTTGGTTCAGCAGTGCACACCTCTGGGGGGGGAGGGGTGTTGTGGGTTGTGAGGAGGCAGAACTTTGGAACAGAGGGGCAAAGAAGAAAGACTGTTTAAGTAACAATCCAGTGAGGCCCTCTTTTCAGAGACCAATAAGTGTCTTAGGGTACCGTCACACAGTGGCACTTTGATCGCTAGGACGGCACGATCCGTGACGTTCCAGCGATATCCTTACGATCTCGCTGTGTCTGACAGGCTACTGCGATCAGGGACCCCGCTGACAATGGTACGTCGTAGCAGATCGTTTGAAACTTTATTTTGTCGCTGGATCTCCCGCTGACATCGCTGAATCGGTGTGTGTGACGCCGATTCAGTGATGTCTTCACTGGTAACCAGGGTAAACATCGGGTTACTAAGCGCAAGGCCACTGGTTACCAGTGTAAATGTAAAAAAAAAACAAACAAAAAAAAACACTACATACTTACATTCCCGGTGTCTGGTCATGTCCCTCGCCTTCAGCTTCCCGCACTGACTGCTGAGCGCCGGCCAGCCGTAAAGTACAGCGGTGACGTCACCGCTGTGCTGTCCGGCGCTCACTGTCAGTGCAGAGAAGCACAGCGCCGAGGGACGCGACAGGAATGTAAGTATGTAGTGTTTGTTTTTTTTACGTTTACGCTGGTAACCAGGGTAAACATCGGGTTACTAAGCGCGGCCCTGCGCTTAGTAACCCAATGTTTACCCTGGTTACCAGGGGACTTCGGGATCGTTGGGCGCTGGAGAGCTGTCTGTGTGACAGCTCTCCAGTGACCACACAGCGACGCTGCAGCGATCGACATCGTTGTCGTATCGCTGCAGCGTCGTTTTAGTGTGACGGTACCCTAAGTGAAGGCAGCTCCTTACAGAGGCTTCAAGAGAACAGCTTGTGTAAGGGCTTGTTCACATGCCTGATTTTCAGTCAAAAAAAATAAAAAATACAGCACTGAGAAGTGCTCTTGAATCAGGTAGTACAGATGAACATTTTTTTTTTCACAGACCAAATTTACCTGTGGGGGAAAATTGCAGCCTGTAAACATGGATGAGACTCACCCATTCCAATATATGGGTGCGTGAAAAAACAATTGGATGCCATACAGTATAGCATCTGATACTTATGGATAAGTTGCAATTCTGTGGCATAGGAATCTGTAAATGGTCTTGCGAATTATTAAAAGCACCACTCCAGCAGTTTTGTTTTTTTTTCACCGCTGGGGCGATTCTTTAAATGCAAGTCCCCTGCCCCCCCGACACATACTAACACTCCCCCGTTTTTGGCATCGCTCTGGTACCACATCGGCATCCTGTGAGCGCAGCTTCTAACTGGCAGGAAGTCAGAAGTTACGTCACAGGCTCTCAATGCAAGACTATGAGAGGCAGAATGTGGCCAGAACGAGGCTCTCGGCCTTGTAAAGGGACCTCCGCACAGCACCATGAAACATTGGAGCAGCCAGCACGCCACTTTATGCAGGAGACCGATAGAGGAGCAACGCTGGAAATCTATGATGACACAGGGAAACTACATTTATAACAACTCCAGCGGTGTAATAATAAAAAAAAAAAAATGCTGAAGTGATGCTGCAATAGTTGCTACTGTAAAAAACAGTACAAGGATGGCTAGTGAGAAAAATTATCCCACTTTTCTGGAACAAACTCTGAACAATTTTTGAGAAATCTGTGTGGATCTATCCTAATAGTGATTTTCACAAGACTAACTTTAGAAGGGGTGGAGTGAGCATCACTTTCATCCATTTTCCTAATAATGTAAACTTTTTTTTAGTTATTGATATTTGGACCCAAGTCATATTATGATGAATACTCTGACACATTGCAAAATATTTAGCGGTTGTCCTTCATGCTTAGGATTTTAGAATTAAAAGGGGTTGTCCAGGACCCCTGCAGCCAATTAGCAGCTGCTGATCAGCTGTAGCTCATGAGTATTGTGGCGGACATCTGTTCTGATGAAATGAAGGCTGCAGCTGATAAGATTTGTCAGAGCGGACATGACCAGTTGGCAATAGCAGTGCCAACATCACTAGAAAGGTTCCACTGAGGAAGAGGAGTAGTTTTTTTTTCTATTTTAAATGGGGTCCTGAAGTGATCACCCATGCAAGATTCCCAAAACATTGCATGGATGAAATTGTAAACAGTTAGAGAAAGTTTCTGCTAAAGGTGGACACACACAAATAAAACACACACAGCACAATTATTGGGAACAATTTAAGGGGAATCTGTTAGTAGGATCAACCATCATAAGTTGTCTATATGGACACATACAGGTGTTTCTCACAAAATTTAAAATATCAAAAAGTTAAAGGGAACCTGTCACCCCGAAAATCGGGGGTGAGGTAATCCCACCGGCATCAGGGGCTTATCTGCAGCATTCTATAATGCTGTAGATAAGCCCCCGATGTTACCTGAAAAAGGAGAAAAAGACGTTAGATTATACTCACCCAGGGGCGGTCCCGCTGCTGGTCTGGTCAGATGGGCGTCTCCGGTCCGCTGCGGCGCCTCCTATCTTCTTTCCATGACGTCCTCTTCTGATCTTCGGCCACGGCTCCGGCGCAGGCGTACTTTGCTCTGCCCTGTTGAGGGCAGAGGATAGTACAGCAGTGCGCAGGCGCCGGAAAGGTCAGAGGCTCGGCGCCTGCGCACTGCAGTACTTTGTCTGCCCTCAACAGGGCAGAGCAAAGTACGCCTGCGCCGGAGCCGTGGCCGAAGATCAGAAGAGGACGTCATGGAAAGAAGATAGGAGGCGCCGCAGCGGACCGGAGACGCCCATCTGACCAGACCAGCAGCGGGACCGCCCCTGGGTGAGTATAATCTAACGTCTTTTTCTCCTTTTTCAGGTAACATCGGGGGCTTATCTACAGCATTATAGAATGCTGCAGATAAGCCCCTGATGCCGGTGGGATTACCTCACCCGCGATTTTCGGGGTGACAGGTTCCCTTTAATTGATTTCAGTTCTCCAATACAAAAAGTGAAACTCATTATATAGAGTCATTACAGAGTGATCTATTACAAGTGTTTATTTGTTAATGTTGATGATTATGGCTTACAGCCAATGAAAACACAAATGTTATCTCAGTAAATTAAAATCACTTTTTCAAGCTGGTGTTATGAAGTATTCTAACATCTGAAATGTTGGCCTACTGAAATGTATATTCAGTAAATGCACTCAATACTTGGTGGTTGCGTCTTTTGCATCAATGCGGCGCGGCATGGCATAGAGGTGATCAGCCAAGGGCACTGCTGAGGTGTTATGGAAGCTCGTCTGCATTGTTAGGTCTAGTGTCTCATCTTCCCCTTAACAATACCCTATAGAATCTCTATGGCGTTAAGGTCAGGAGAGTTTGCTGGCCAATCAAGCACAGTGATACTGTTGTTTTTAAAACAGGTATTAGTACTTTTGGCAGTGTGAATAGGTGCCAAGTCCTGCTAGAGAATTAAATTTCAAACTTTTGTCGGGAGAGGGAAGCATGAAGTGCTCTAAATATTCCTGGTAGACGGCAGTGCTGACTTTGCTCTTGATAAAATACAGTGGACCTACACCAGCAGATGACATGGCTCCCCAAACCATCACTGATTGTGGAAACTTCACATTAGACCTCAAGCAGCTTGGATTGTGGCCTCTCCACTCTTCCTCCAGACTCTGGAATCTTGATTTCCAAATGAAATGCAAAATTTCATCTGAAAACACCTTGGAGCACTGAGCAACAGTCCAGTTTTTTTTTCTCCTTGGCCCAGTAAGAGGCTTTAGGCGTTGTCTATTGGTCATCAGTGGCTTGACACAAGGAATGCGACACTTGTAGCCCATGTCCTGAATACATGTGTGTGGTGGTCTTGAAGCAATTACTTCAGCAGCAGTCCACTCCTTGTGAATCTTCCCCAAATTTTTTAATGGCCTTTTCTTAATAATCCTTTCAACGCTACGGTTATCCTGGTTGCTTGTGCACCTTTTTCTACCACACGTTTTCCTTCCACTAAACTTTCCATTAATATGCTTGGATACAGCACTCTGTGAACAGCCAGCTTCTTTAGCAATGATCTTTTGTGGCTTACCATCCTTGTGGAGTGTGTCAACGACTGCCTTCTGGACATCTGTCAAGTCAGCAGTCTTCCCCATGATTGTGGAGCCGACTGAAAAAGACTAAGTGACCTTTTTAAACTTTTAGGAAGCCTTTACAGGTGTTTTTTGTTAATCATTCTAATTTACAGAGATAATGACTTTGGGGTTTTTATTGGTTGTAAGACATAATCGCCAACATTAACAGAGAAACAATTGAAATTGTTTGTAATGACTATATGAGTTTCACTTTTTGCACTGAAGAAATGAAATAAGAGGGATTTTTGGTTCTTACCGTAAAGTCTCTTTCTTGGAGCCTTCATTGGGGGACACAGGTAACCATGGGGTGTATGCTGCTGTCGCTAGGAGGCTGACACTATGCAAATAAAGAAGAAGTAGCTCCTCCCCGGCAGTATACATCCTCCGACAGCCACCAGGCAACTCAGTTGGTGCAAAAGCAGTAATAGGAACAAGTAGAATTAAACTCAACCTATGTACCAACCCACAACAACGGCACGTTGGTCAACACGGTACAACTTCAAGGGAGGGTGCTGTGTCCCCCAATGAAGGCTCCAAGAAAGATTTTACGGTAAGAACCAAAAATCCCTCTTTCTTTCTCACTTCATTGGGGGACACAAGTAACCAAGGGACATCCAAAAGCAGTCCCTAGGGTGGGATATTCTGCAGAAAAAGAGGAGTTAAGTCGGCCGGTGAGAAACCGCCGCCTGCAGTATCTTCCTACCCAGGCTCGCGTCCGCAGAAGCCTGAGTATGCACCTTGTAGAATTTTACAAAGGTGTGAATGGATGACCACGTTGCGGCCTTGCAAACCTGTGAGGCCGAAGCTTGGTGACGAACTGCCCAGGAAGCTCCCACAGCCCGGGTAGAGTGAGCCCTTACCCCAGAAGGGGGCCACTTGTCTTGGACACGGTATGCCTCCAGAACCGCCGAACGGATCCAACGAGCAATTGTGGACTTGGAGGCGGTGAGCCCCTTTCGACGCCCTTCCAAGACGATGAACAGAGGATCGGCTTGACGAAAGGATGCAGTTCTGGAAAGATAAATCCGGATAGCCCTGACCACATTTAACTTGTGAAGAGATTTCTCCAAGGGATGAATCGGGGAAGGGCACAAGGAAGGGAGGACGATGTCCTCTGATGTAAAAGGCAGAAACTACCTTTGGTAGAAAAGAAGGAACCGGTCGAAGAACCACCTTGTCCTAGTGCAGGATTAGAAAGGGAGAACGACAGGATAATGCCGCCAGCTCCGACACTCTTAAATGGCGGTGATGGCGACCAAGAAGGCTACCTTCCAAGATAGAAGCGAGAAGGAAATGTCCTGAATCGGTTCAAAAGGCGCACGCTGGAGGGCGTCTAACACAAGGTTGAGATCCCAAGGCTCGACAGGAGGATGATAAGGGGGAGCTATATGAGCGACCCCCTGAATAAAGGTCCTCACCTGAGGAAGGGAGGCCAGGTCTCTTTGAAAAAGGATGGATAAAGCGGAAATCTGACCCTTTAAGGTGCTAAGGGAAAGTCCCGAATCGAGACCTGCTTGAAGGAAACTGAGAAGGGATGGAAGGGAAAAGGTCACAGGAAACAGACTGTTGTCCTCGCACCATCGGAAAAAGGCCTTCCAACATCTGTGGTAGATACGCGAGGAAGCCAGCTTTCTCGCTCTTATAGTATGGATGACGCTGTGTGAAAAGCCCGCGTCCTTCAGGACCGCGGCCTCAACGGCCATACCGTTAAATTCAGAGACAGAATTCGGGTGGAAGTGGGGCCCCTGCGAAAGATGATCCGGACAATCCGGTAGTCTCCATGGAACGTCCGATCGCATGTTCACTAGTGCCGCATACCAGGCCCCGTGAGGCCAATCTGGAGCTACCAAGAGCACGGGGACCCCTTCCGACTTGATCTTTTTTACGACACTTGGGATCAAGGGGAGGGGTGGGAACAGATAGGGCTCATGGAAATGGGCCCACGAGATCACAAGAGCGTCGCATCCGACGGCCATCGGATCCTGAGATCTGGAAACGTACCGGGGAACCTTGTGGTTTGCCCGGGAGGCCATTAAGTCGACGTCTGGAACGCCCCACCGCTGACAAATCTGGCTGAAGATTGAGGGGAGGAGTGACCACTCGCCTGCCATGAGGCCTTGGCGACTTAGAAAGTCGGCTTCCCAATTGTCCACCCCTGGGATGTGGACGGCTGATAGAGAGGGAACGTGGCTCTCCGCCCAATGCAGCATTTTTGCCACTTCCGTCATGACTTGTCTGCTGCGAGTCCCTCCCTGATGGTTTATGTAAGCCACGGCTGTGGCGTTGTCCGACTGAATGCGGACCAGTTTTCCCGAGAGGAGAGACTCCCAGCGGATGAGGGCTAGGAAGATGGCTCTGATTTCCAAAAGGTTGATAGGAAGACGTGCCTCTTGAACAGTCCAGCGGCCCTGGGCCGTGAGGTGGAGAAAGACCGCTCCCCAACCCTGGAGGCTGGCATTGGTGGTGATAACCTGCCAGCGGGGAGGGAGAAATGACCTCCCGCGCAGAATGGAGGTGGACAGCGTCCACCAAGAGAGAGAGAGACTGCTTCACCTTGGAAGAGAGGCGAAACAGGCGGTCCAGGGAAAGCGGGTTCCTGTCCCAGGCAGACGAGAGTGGAACGGAGCATAGGGGACCGCTTCCATAGAAGCGACCATTTTCCCCAGAACCCTCATGGCGAGGCGGAGGGACAGAGGGTTCGGGCCCTTTAGTGCTCTGACACACCGACGAAGAGAAAGGAACTTCTCCTTGGGGAGGAAGACCTGAGCCTGAGAGGTGTCGAATTTCATGCCCAGGAACTCCAGACGTTCGATTGGAATCAAGGACGACTTCTGGTAGTTGATTATCCAGCCGAGGCGAATAAGAATGTCCAGGGTAAGCAGGAGGCTCTGGCTGCAATCCCGACGGGACGAACCCTTGATCAAGAGGTCGTCGAGGTATGGGATTACCAGAATCCCCTTTGAACGCAGAATGGCCATGACTGCTGCCATGACCTTCGTAAAGACCCTGGGAGCAGACGCCATGCTGACAGGGAGAGCCGTGAACTGGTAATGATGTTCTTGGATCGCGAACCGGAGGAACCTCTGATGCCGTATGCAAATCGGGACGTGTAGGTACGCATCCCGAATGTCCACGGAACACAGAAACTATCCAGGTTCCATGGACGTGACCACCGAGCGTAGTGATTCCATTCTGAAGAGCTGAATTCGGAGACGGCGGTTTAAACGCTTGAGATCCAAAATTGGACGGAGAGAGACGTCGTTTTTTGGAACCACGAACAGGTTAGAGTAAAAACCCAAAAACCGCTTGCGATAAGGAACCGGAACTACGACTCCTGAGGTGAGGAGCGATTCGACGGCCTGGAGAAGCCCTGGGAGGTGGGAGGGCTGTTTGGGAGGACGAGAGAGCAGGAAACGTCTTCCTGGGGGCGAAGAAAATTCGATCTTGTAGCTTGAAGTGATGATCTCCCTGACCCAGGCGTCGTCGACAACCGATAGCCAAACTTCTGAGAACAGAAGAAGCCGGCCTCCCACCCTGGAAGGGTTTCCAGGTGGGGGCTACCCGTCATTTATTAGAAAGTCTGTGGCCATGAGGCCCAGACGGTTTTGAGGGGTGGCTCTTTGCTCTCCAGCGCGGGGGAGACCTGAAAGAAGGCTTCCTCCGGTCTCCTTGTGAGGAAGAGCGGTCCTGATTGGGGTTTCCTGAGGAGGTAAAGGACCGAAAGGACTGGGGGCCCCTCCTGTTGAAGGAACGTTTAGGCTTGGACTGGGCTAAGGAGGTACTCTTACCACCCGTAGCGTCCGACATTATTTGATCCAGCTGTGTGCCGAAGAGTCTAGAACCCTGGAAGGGCAGACCAGTGAGGGATTTTTTAGAAGCAGGATCAGCGTTCCACGTCTTGAGCCAAAGAACCCGGCGAATGGCCACAATGTTACTGTTCGCCCTTGCCGAGCAGGCTGCCGCATCAAGGGATGTATTCATGAGTTATTTACCCACAAGAGAAATCTGATCCGCTAAATCAGACAGTTCCTCAGCAGGAGCAGAAGCCAAAATGCCTCTGCGCAGGGTTTCGGCCCAGGCTGACACAGCTTTCGCTACCCATGAGGAGGTGAAACTAGGACAGAAGGAGGCTCCAGAAGCCTCAAATGCCGATTTGGCTATTGCCTCAATTTGTCTGTCTGTGGGTCCTTAAGAGAAGCCGCGTCCGGAATAGACAAAACAGTCTGAGAGGATAAGTCTGGACACAGGCGGGTCAACCTTAGCAGACTCGGACCATTTGCGGACAAGGTCGGAGTGAAAGGGGTATAAAACGTCTAGCCGTTTCCTGCTAGGGAAACGTTTTCCAGGGTTTTCCCAGTGTGTAGACATAGTGTTGTCGAACTCCTTGTGATTAGGAAAAACTCTAGAGGGACGTTTAATCCGTTTAAACGCAACGGAGACGTCCTGAGAGCGTGTCTCATCCTCCTTAAGTTCAAGCGTCTGAATAATCGCTGAAATAAGGCTGTCGACCATATCCTTTGTTCCGGAAGTCTGATCTGCATCAGAGTCAGATTCCGACAGAGGTTAAGTCAGACCCGACGTCCGCCTGCGAGGAGGGGGAACGGGCATATAGGGGTATCCCGGTGTGGTCCGGAGAACTGGAAGAGGATCTAGATAGGGTCCTTTTTGTCTCTTTTCTCAAGTCTGCCTCTGTGAGGGTCTTGGACAGGTGCGAGTGAATCGCCGTGTGAGGCGTTCGTGGCACTGGTGGCATTAGACAGAAGTGGGATACGTTCAAGTGCCTGGACCAGGGACTGAGACACTTTAGTCAAGTCAGACACTGACTGAGACATTGCAACAGCCCACTCTGGGGGAGGGGGGTTGCACTCATCCCTAGACCTAGGAGCTTCCTGAGGGACGGACATTATGGAAGGGATGCAGGACGGGCAGAAAGGAGATGGCTGACCGGAGGCCCACTTCTTCTTACAGTGAGCGCAGGCGTAGTTGGCGACCGTAGTGGTTGCGGGATCGAACATAGGTAGAGGTAGAACCAATAGATGCAGGTGCAGAGACAATACTGCAGGGGAGAGTACAGCCAGAGAAAGGAGCAGCGCAAGCCTACCAAAAAACCCAGCGACAGCTGCGGGAGTTTGTGTCCCCCAGGGATCCTCGGGCCCCACGCGACGTGAAGGAGACTAGGCTGAAGGAGGCAGTCGGCTTCTCTCGGCGCGGGAAGACACACGTCGGAAGTGGGCGTGGCCAGGCACGTATGAGAGAGAAAAGGCGCCCCCCCGACAATGCTGGACCCAGAGGAGGGTGTGCCCTCAGGACGCAAGGCAGGTCAAAGGCGCTGGGGGCGTGGCAAGTCGGGCACCAAAAAAGGCCGCCGAAAGAAGGAAGAACGGCGCGTGCGTGCCTGAAAGATGGCGCCGGTAACAAAAAAAAAAAGAAACGGCACGATGATTCAAATAACCACAGGCGCGCGGCGCCTTAGGATCCCCTGCTGTCCTAATAAAGAGCGCTAGAGCCGCGGCGATTACAGTAAGGAGGAACGCTGCGGGAGTGCTCCGTGAGAGTGCGTGCTGTTTACATCTTGAGGGGGGGGGACGGGAAACGGGCAAGGACTGGCCACCGAAAAAAAAGTCACCCTGAAACACCCGAAGGGGTGACAGGGGACGAAGTGGGTGCGATGTGGGTGAAACCACACTGCTCTCGGTCACTCAAAATGGGGAAAACAGGGTGAGAAAACTGCGCCCTGTTACCCTGAAGAAAGTATCTGAAAAAGAAAGGGGGAAATGATTAATAACACAACAAATCCCTGTAAAAGAAATGCGGATCTGGGGTTAGATCCAGGTCTGCCTCCTACAGACACTAAGCAAAAACTGAGTTGCCTGGTGCCTGTCGGAGGGTGTATACTGCCGGGGAGGAGCTGCTTCTTTATTTGCATAGTGTCAGCCTCCTAGCGACAGCAGCATACACCCCATGGTTACCTGTGTTCCCCAATGAAGCGAGAAAGAAAAATTACTTTTTCATGATATTCTAATTTTGTGAGAAGCACTGTATGTCATAGGAAGATGAATAAAACGATACCTCGATTTCTGCAATCTGATATCTTATTCCAGAGAAATCCACTCAACTCTCCTGCAAACACTACAAATACCAACTCCTAAGAAAACCTTACCCTCACCACTCGGGGCATCTTCAGCACCTAGCTCACATGTCTCTGAAAGTTTACAGTCATCATCTTCAAGTTTCTTTTTTTGCTCTTCCTTCTTTTTTTTCCTTTTCTCTTTTCGTTTCTCTCTTTTAGCAGCAAGAGCTTGTTTGCGGCTTTCTTCTCTTGACTTATTTTGAAACAAGACAAAAAAAAATCTTAATGTAGTAAACTTAATTATTTGGATATATTACATTATATACCGTAATGACATTGATTTATGTAAATAACTATTTAAATTATCATTTCCCTCATCCATCCCACATAGTAGTCCATTTTCTGGGTTGATTGCATGTAGAAGCTCTTCCATGCCCCGACTACTCTAGCAGCATAGGTCTATTTCCTTTCCTTTTCCAGGCTCAGCAGAAATTTCTGCACTCACTCTAGGGCTGCAGACTGCTGAATAGTGATCGTATGCAATGCACATATAGCCAGCACTATCCATTTCTCTCCAGTGGAGTGGGTGGTCACACGGCTACTAGCTTCTCATCCGCACCACTCAATACTGCTACAGCAGCCACGACTCGACAGTCTGCTGTCACACAGGGTCTTAAGATTTCTGTGAGTTTAGTCTATAGTGTTATTAGTAGGAGCCAGAATCTGGCAGATTGCTTTCCAGTCCAGTGGATGAAATTACCTGTTTAAACAAATTTTCACTTTTCTCTATGTAGTTTCCAAGATCATTTTAAGGGAGTAGTGGAGATTTGGGAATACAATGAGAGTAGTGATTAAAAAGCAGCAGGATAGCAGCAGTAGTAGAGCAACTGCTGTCATATGACATGGTCGCATATGCCCCACAGCACTCCCCTGATAAGTATTAACAAAACGCGTCGGGTGCACAGGGGAGTGTGTCCACCATTCCATACCTTTAGGAAGGATGAGTCTTTTGAGTGATGTTTATCGCCTTCTGCTTTTGGGGAGACCTTTCCATATCTTTCTATGCCGTATCATGAATGTAGCCTCAATATGGTAACTATATATGGTGGTCAAAGGATTTCGGACACCACTCACCATAGGCCAAACTAGCAGTATGTATGTCTAACAACATTATTAAGTAAAATCTTTGTTACTAGGACATAATACATACTAATGTGCAAATATATGTCTTTGTATACATGTCAGAGAGAAATGGAGTTTTTTTTCTTCTGTTATTATGATCCGATTTGGTACTATAAAACATATATACAGTAGGTACTCTTGCACATAATGTGGTAAAAAAAATAAAAAATAAAAATACACGATGCTCTTTGAGACACCCCGACCCGCCTCCGATTTCTATACTGTCGTTGGTGTTTATAGATTCCTGTAAAAGGTATCGTGTGTGGAGTATACCAATTGTCAGGAATATTTATGTAGCAACTAGGTAGACTAGCCTCCACGTACACCACATGATTTGTGTTGTTTGTTCTTGCACCCTACACTTTGGTTTTGTGAAGTAAGATTTTAGTAGCAGCAGTAGTGTATTCTACAGTCTTGTACCATCTGCATCAGTTGTGATCTGTTACCTTTTCCAGGTCAAGCTCCTTCAAAAGAATGCTGGCATTTTTATTTGCCTCTGCAGCTTGCTGGTCTTTTGCTTTAACTATTGTTTCCATGCACTGATGACATTTCTTCAAAAGATCCTGGAATATACAAGAATCAGACTTAATGTACATTAACATAGAAAAACTAATCAATATATGAAGGACCTTGTGTTATGGTGTGTGCAAACTCCATGCCATATATACACCTAGTAAATTCACTGCAATCCTCCGAGGTGACAACATGTAACATAGTAACATAGTTAGTAAGGCCGAAAAAAGACATTTGTCCATCCAGTTCAGCCTATATTCCATCATAATAAATCCCCAGATCTACGTCCTTCTACAGAACCTAATAATTGTATGATACAATATTGTTCTGCTCCAGGAAGACATCCAGGCCTCTCTTGAACCCCTCGACTGAGTTCGCCATCACCACCACCTCAGGCAAGCAATTCCAGATTCTCACTGCCCTAACAGTAAAGAATCCTCTTCTATGTTGGTGGAAAAACCTTCTCTCCTCCAGACGCAAAGAATGCCCCCTTGTGCCCGTCACCTTCCTTGGTATAAACAGATCCTCAGCGAGATATTTGTATTGTCCCCTTATATACTTATACATGGTTATTAGATCGCCCCTCAGTCGTCTTTTTTCTAGACTAAATAATCCTAATTTCACTAATCTATCTGGGTATTGTAGTTCTCCCATCCCCTTTATTAATTTTGTTGCCCTCCTTTGTACTCTCTCTAGTTCCATTATATCCTTCCTGAGCACCGGTGCCCAAAACTGGACACAGTACTCCATGTGCGGTCTAACTAGGGATTTGTACAGAGGCAGTATAATGCTCTCATCATGTGTATCCAGACCTCTTTTAATGCACCCCATGATCCTGTTTGCCTTGGCAGCTGCTGCCTGGCACTGGCTGCTCCAGGTAAGTTTATCATTAACTAGGATCCCCAAGTCCTTCTCCCTGTCAGATTTACCCAGTGGTTTCCCGTTCAGTGTGTAATGGTGATATTGATTCCTTCTTCCCATGTGTATAACCTTACATTTCTCATTGTTAAACCTCATCTGCCACCTTTCAGCCCAAGTTTCCAACTTATCCAGATCCATCTGTAGCAGAATACTATCTTCTCTTGTATTAACTGCTTTACATAGTTTTGTATCATCTGCAAATATCGATATTTTACTGTGTAAACCTTCTACCAGATCATTAATGAATATGTTGAAGAGAACAGGTCCCAATACTGACCCCTGCGGTACCCCACTGGTCACAGCGACCCAGTTAGAGACTATACCATTTATAACCACCCTCTGCTTTCTATCACTAAGCCAGTTACTAACCCATTTACACACATTTATCCCCCAGACCAAGCATTCTCATTTTGTGTACCAACCTCTTGTGCGGCACGGTATCAAACGCTTTGGAAAAATCGAGATATACCACGTCCAATGACTCAACGTGGTCCAGCCTATAGCTTACCTCTTCATAAAAACTGATTAGATTGGTTTGACAGGAGCGATTTCTCATAAACCCATGCTGATATGGAGTTAAACAGTTATTCTCATTGAGATAATCCAGAATAACATCCCTCAGAAACCCTTCAAATATTTTACCAACAATAGAGGTTAGACTTACTGGCCTATAATTTCCAGGTTCACTTTTAGAGCCCTTTGTGAATATTGGCACCACATTTGCTATGCGCCAGTCCTGCGGAACAGACCCTGTCGCTATAGAGTCCCTAAAAATAAGAAATAATGGTTTATCTATTACATTACTTAGTTCTCTTCGTACTCGTGGGTGTATGCCATCCGGACCCGGAGATTTATCTATTTTGATCTTATTTAGCCGGTTTCGCACCTCTTCTTGGGTTAGATTGGTGACCCTTAACCCCTCTGTGACCTTAGATCCCGTCGAGGTGCCCTGGGCTTATCTGACCCTGGACGGGATAGTACGTCATAGCCGATCGGCCGCGCTCACGGGGGGAGCGCGGCCGATTGCGGCCGGGTGTCAACTGCTTATCGCAGCTGACATCCGGCACTATGTGCCAGGAGCGGTCACGGACCGCCCCCGGCACATTAACCCCTGGCACACCGCGATCAAAGATGATCACGATGTGCCGGCGGTGCAGGGAAGCACCGCGCAGGGAGGGGGCTCCCTGCGGGCTTCCCTGAGCCCCCCGCAGCAACGCGATGTGATCGCGTTGCTGCGAGGGTCTCCTCACCTCCCTCCCTGCTCGAGCCCCGGATCCAAGATGGCCGCGGATCCGGGTCCTGCAGGGAGGGAGGTGGCTTCACAGAGCCTGCTTAGAGCTTATTAGAGTTTGCTGTGCAAACTGTCAGATCACTGATCTGTGATGTCCCCCCCTGGGACAAAGTAAAAAAGTAAAAAAAAATTTTTTCCAAATGTGTAAAAAAAATAAAAAAAAATATTCCAAAATAATGAAAAAAAAAAATATATATTATTCCCATAAATACATTTCTTCATCTAAATAAAAAAAAAAAACCAATAAAAGTACACATATTTAGTATCGCCGCGTCCGTAACGACCCGACCTATAAAACTGTCCCACTAGTTAACCCCTTCAGTAAACACCGTAAGAAAAAAAAAAAAACGAGGCAAAAAACAACGCTTTATTATTATACCGCCGAACAAAAAGTGGAATAACACGCGATCAAAAGGACAGATATAAATAACCATGGTACCGCTGAAAGCGTCATATTGTCCCGCAAAAAAAGAGCCGCCATACAGCATCATCAGCAAAAAAATAAAAAAGTTATAGTCCTGAGAATAAAGCGATGCAAAAATAATTATTTTTTCTGTAAAATAGTTTTTATCGTATAAAAGCACCAAACCATAAAAAAATGATATAAATGAGGTATCGCTGTAATCGTACTGACCCGAAGAATAAAACTGATTTATCAATTTTACCAAACGCGGAACGGTATAAACGCCTCCCCCAATAGAAATTCATGAATAGCTGGCTTTTGGTCATTCTTCCTCACAAAAATCGGAATAAAAAGCGATAAAAAAATGTCACGTGCCCAAAAATGTTTTCAATAAAAACGTCAACTCGTCCCGCAAAAAACAAGACCTCACATGACTGTGGACCAAAATATGGAAAAATTATAGCTCTCAAAATGTGGTATTGCAAAAAATATTTTTTGCAATAAAAAGGGTCTTTCAGTGTGTGACGGCTGCCAATCATAAAAATCCGCTATAAAAGTAAATCAAACCCCCCTTCATCACCCCCTTAGTTAGGGAAAAATAAAAAAAAATGTATTTATTTCCATTTTCCCATTAGGGCTAGGGTTAGGGCTAGGGCTAGGGTTAGGGCTAGGGTTAGGGCTAGGGTTAGGGCTAGGGTTAGGGCTAGGGTTAGGGCTAGGGTTAGGGCTAGGGTTAGGGCTAGGGTTAGGGCTAGGGCTAGGGTTAGGGCTAGGGCTAGGGTTAGGGCTAGGGTTGGGGCTACAGTTAGGGTTGGGGCTAAAGTTAGGGTTTAGATTACATTTACAGTTGGGAATAGGGTTGGGATTAGGGTTAGGGGTGTGTCAGGGTTAGAGGTGTGGTTAGGGTTACCGTTGGAATTAGGGTTAGGGGTGTGTTTAGATTAGGGTTTCAGTTATAATTGGGGGGTTTCCACTGTTTCGGCACATCAGGGGCTCTCCAAACACGACATGGCGTCCGATCTCAATTCCAGCCAATTCTGCGTTGAAAAAGTAAAACAGTGCTCCTTCCCTTCCGAGCTCTCCTGTGTGCCCAAACAGGGGTTTACCCCAACATATGGGGTATCAGCGTACTCAGGACAAATTGGACAACAACTTTTGTGGACCAATTTCTCCTGTTACCCTTGGGAAAATACAAAACTGGGGGCTAAAAAATAATTTTTGTGGGAAAACAAAAAGATTTTTTATTTTCACGGCTCTGCATTATAAACTGTAGTGAAATACTTGGGGGTTCAAAGCTCTCACAACACATCAAGATGAGTTCCTTAGGGGGTCTACTTTCCAAAATGGTGTCACTTGTGGGGGGTTTCTACTGTTTAGGTACATTAGGGGCTCTGCAAACGCAATGTGACGCCTGCAGACCATTCCATCTAAGTCTGCATTCCAAATGGCGCTCCTTCCCTTCCGAGCTCTCCCATGCGCCCAAACAGTGGTTTACTGCCACATATGGGGTATCAGCGTACTCGGGACAAATTGGACAACAACTTTTGAGGTCCAATTTCTTCTCTTACCCTTGGAAAAATAAAAAATTGGGGGCAAAAATATAATTTTTGTGAAAAAATATGATTTTTTATTTTTACGGTTCTGCATTATAAACTTCTGTGAAGCACTTGGTGGGTCAAAGTGCTCACCACACCTCTAGATAAGTTCCTTAGGGGGTCTACTTTCCAAAATGGTGTCACTTGTGGGGGGTTTCAATGTTTAGGCACATCAGTGGCTCTCCAAACGCAACATGGCGTCCCATCTCAATTCCTGTCAATTTTGCATTGAAAAGTCAAACGGCGCTCCTTCCCTTCCGAGCTCTCCCATGCGCCCAAACAGTGGTTTACTGCCACATATGAGGTATCAGCGTACTCAGGACAAATTGGACAACAACTTTTGAGGTCCAATTTCTTCTCTTACCCTTGGAAAAATAAAAAATTGGGGGCAAAAATATAATTTTTGTGAAAAAATATGATTTTTTATTTTTACGGTTCTGCATTATAAACTTCTGTGAAGCACTTGGTGGGTCAAAGTGCTCACCACACATCCAGATAAGTTCCTTAGGGGGTCTACTTTCCAAAATGGTGTCACTTGTGGGGGGTTTCAATGTTTAGGCACATCAGTGGCTCTCCAAACGCAACATGGCGTCCCATCTCAATTCCTGTCAATTTTGCATTGAAAAGTCAAATAGCGCTCCTTCCCTTCCGAGCTCTCCCATGCGCCCAAACAGTGGTTTACTGCCACATATGGGGTATCAGCGTACTCAGGACAAATTGGACAACAACTTTTTGGGTCCAATTTCTCCTGTTACCATTGGTAAAATAAAACAAATTGGAGCTGAAGTAAATTTTTTGTGTAAAAAAGTTAAATGTTCATTTTTATTTACAATACAAATGATACAATATTGTTCTGCTCCAGGAAGACATCCAGGCCTCTCTTGAACCCCTCGACTGAGTTCGCCATCACCACCTCCTCAGGCAAGCAATTCCAGATTCTCACTGCCCTAACAGTAAAGAATCCTCTTCTATGTTGGTGGAAAAACCTTCTCTCCTCCTGACGCAAAGAATGCCCCCTTGTGCCCGTCACCTTCCTTGGTATAAACAGATCCTCAGCGAGATATTTGTATTGTCCCCTTATATACTTATACATGGTTATTAGATCGCCCCTCAGTCGTCTTTTTTCTAGACTAAATAATCCTAATTTCGCTAATCTATCTGGGTATTGTAGTTCTCCCATCCCCTTTATTAATTTTGTTGCCCTCCTTTGTACTCTCTCTAGTTCCATTATATCCTTCCTGAGCACCGGTGCCCAAAACTGGACACAGTACTCCATGTGCGGTCTAACTAGGGATTTGTACAGAGGCAGTATAATGCTCTCATCATGTGTATCCAGACCTCTTTTAATGCACCCCATGATCCTGTTTGCCTTGGCAGCTGCTGCCTGGCACTGGCTGCTCCAGGTAAGTTTATCATTAACTAGGATCCCCAAGTCCTTCTCCCTGTCAGATTTACCCAGTGGTTTCCCGTTCAGTGTGTAATGGTGATATTGATTCCCTCTTCCCATGTGTATAACCTTACATTTATCATTGTTAAACCTCATCTGCCACCTTTCAGCCCAAGTTTCCAACTTATCCAGATCCATCTGTAGCAGAATACTATCTTCTCTTGTATTAACTGCTTTACATAGTTTTGTATCATCTGCAAATATCGATATTTTACTGTGTAAACCTTCTACCAGATCATTAATGAATATGTTGAAGAGAACAGGTCCCAATACTGACCCCTGCGGTACCCCACTGGTCACAGCGACCCAGTTAGAGACTATACCATTTATAACCACCCTCTGCTTTCTATCACTAAGCCAGTTACTAACCCATTTACACACATTTATCCCCCAGACCAAGCATTCTCATTTTGTGTACCAACCTCTTGTGCGGCACGGTATCAAACGCTTTGGAAAAATCGAGATATACCACGTCCAATGACTCACCGTGGTCCAGTCTATAGCTTACCTCTTCATAAAAACTGATTAGATTGGTTTGACAGGAGCGATTTCTCATAAACCCATGCTGATATGGAGTTAAACAGTTATTCTCATTGAGATAATCCAGAATAACATCCCTCAGAAACCCTTCAAATATTTTACCAACAATAGAGGTTAGACTTACTGGCCTATAATTTCCAGGTTCACTTTTAGAGCCCTTTTTGAATATTGGCACCACATTTGCTATGCGCCAGTCCTGCGGAACAGACCCTGTCGCTATAGAGTCACTAAAAATAAGAAATAATGGTTTATCTATTACATTACTTAGTTCTCTTAGTACTCGTGGGTGTATGCCATCCGGACCCGGAGATTTATCTATTTTAATCTTATTTAGCCGGTTTCGCACCTCTTCTTGGGTTAGATTGGTGACCCTTAATATAGGGTTTTCATTGTTTCTTGGGATTTCACCTAGCATTTCATTTTCCACCGTGAATACCGTGGAGAAGAAGGTGTTTAATATGTTAGCTTTTTCCTCGTCATCTACAACCATTCTTTCCTCACTATTTTTTAAGGGGCCTACATTTTCAGTTTTTATTCTTTTACTATTGATATAGTTGAAGAACAGTTTGGGATTAGTTTTACTCTCCTTAGCAATGTGCTTCTCTGTTTCCTTTTTGGCAGCTTTAATTAGTTTTTTAGATAAAGTATTTTTCTCCCTATAGTTTTTTAGAGCTTCAATGGTGCCATCCTGCTTTAGTAGTGCAAATGCTTTCTTTTTACTGTTAATTGCCTGTCTTACTTCTTTGTTTAGCCACATTGGGTTTTTCCTATTTCTAGTGCTTTTATTCCCACAAGGTATAAACCGCTTACACTGCCTATTTAGGATGTTCTTAAACATTTCCCATTTATTATCTGTATTCTCATTTCTGAGGATATTGTCCCAGTCTACCAGATTAAGGGCATCTCTAAGCTGGTCAAACTTTGCCTTCCTAAAGTTCAATGTTTTTGTGACTCCCTGACAAGTCCCCCTAGTGAAAGACAGGTGAAACTGCACAATATTGTGGTCGCTATTTCCTAAATGCCCAACCACCTGCAGATTTGTTATTCTGTCAGGTCTATTAGATAGTATTAGGTCTAAAAGTGCTGCTCCTCTGGTTGGATTCTGCACCAATTGTGAAAGATAATTTTTCTTGGTTATTAGCAGAAACCTGTTGCCTTTATGGGTTTCACAGGTTTCTGTTTCCCAGTTAATATCCGGGTAGTTAAAGTCCCCCATAACCAGGACCTCATTATGGGTTGCAGCTTCATCTATCTGCTTTAGAAGTAGACTTTCCATGCTTTCTGTTATATTTGGGGGTTTGTAACAGACCCCAATGAGAATTTTGTTACCATTTTTCCCTCCATGAATTTCAACCCATATGGACTCGACATCCTCATTCCCTTCGCTAATATCCTCCCTTAAAGTGGATTTTAGACAAGACTTTACATAGAGACAAACCCCTCCTCCTCTCCGATTTTTACGATCCTTTCTAAACAGATTTGTAACCCTGTAAGTTAACTGCCCAGTCATAGCTTTCATCTAACCATGTCTCGGTTATTCCCACTATGTCAAAGTTACCTGTAGATATTTCTGCTTCTAGTTCTTCCATCTTGTTTGTCAGGCTTCTGGCGTTTGCGAGCATGCAGTTTAGAGGATTTTGTTTTGTTCCAATCTCCTCACTGTGGATTGTTTTAGAAATGTTCTTACCTCCCTTCTGAGTATGTTTTCCTGGGTCGTCTTTGTTCGAGTCTAATGTTTTTCTTCCCGTCCCCTCTTCTTCTAGTTTAACGCCCTCCTGATGAGTGTAGCGAGTCTTCTGGCGAATGTGTGTTTCCCAGGTTTGTTGAGGTGTAGTCCGTCTCTGGCGAGGAGTCCATCATACCAGTAATTCACACCGTGGTCCAGGAATCCAAATCCTTGTTGTCTGCACCATCGTCTTAGCCAGTTGTTTGCATCAAGGATCCTGTTCCATCTCCTGGTGCCATGCCCGTCTACTGGAAGGATAGAAGAAAAAACTACCTGTGCATCCAGTTCCTTTACTTTCTTCCCCAACTCTTCAAAGTCTTTGCAGATTGTCGGTAGGTCCTTCCTTGCCGTGTCATTGGTGCCAACATGTATCAGAAGAAATGGGTGGACGTCCTTGGAGCTGAAGAGCTTTGGTATCCTATCGGTCACATCCTTGATCATCGCACCTGGAAGGCAGCATACTTCTCTTGCAGTTATGTCCGGTCTGCAGATGGCTGCTTCGGTGCCTCTCAGTAGTGAGTCTCCCACCACCACCACTCTTCGTTGCTTCTTGGCTGTACTTTTTGCTGTCACTTGTTGCTGTGTGCCCTTTTCTTTTTTGCTTGCTGGTATTGCTTCATTCTTAGGTGTGCCATCTTCATCCTCTACAAAGATTTGATATCGGTTCTTCAGTTGTGTGGTTGGTGATTTCTCCATGGTCTTCTTGCTTCTTTTGGTCACATGCTTCCACTCATCTGCTTTTGGAGGTTCTCTGACACTTTTTGCACCTTCTGTGACCAGTAGAGATGCTTCTGTTCTGTCTAGAAAGTCTTCATTCTCTTTGATGAGTTTCAAAGTTGCTATTCTTTCTTCCAGACCCCGCACCTTTTCTTCTAAAAGGGCCACTAGTCTACACTTCTGACAGGTGAAATTGGATTCTTCTTCTGGTCGATCTGTGAACATGTAGCACATGCTGCAGCTCACCATGTAGGTTGTCACATCTGCCATGTTGCTCCTAGATCCTGCTGACTTGCTGTGTGTTTTCCTTCTTGTGTAATCTACTCAGCCAAGCTCTCTTGCAATAATTTAAACATTCCAAAAATTCCTATTAAACACCTGAAGGGTTAATAAACTTCTTGAATGTGGTTTTGAGCACCTTGAGGGGTGCAGTTTTTAGAATGGTGTCACACTTGGGCATTTTCTATCATATAGACCCCTCAAAATGACTTCAAATGAGACGTGGTCCCTAAAAAAAAATGGTGTTGTAAAAATGAGAAATTGCTGGTCAACTTTTAACCCTTATAACTCCCTAACAAAAAAAAAAAATTGGTTCCAAAATTATGCTGATGTAAAGGAGACATGTGGGAAATGTTACTTATTAAGTATTTTGTGTGACATATCTCTGTGATTTAATTGCATAAAAATTCAAAGTTTGAAAATTGCGAAATTTTCAAAATTTTCGCCAAATTTCCGTTTTTTTCACAAATAAACGCAGGTACTATCAAAGAAATTTTACCACTATCATGAAGTACAATATGTCACGAGAAAACAATGTCAGAATCACCAGGATCCGTTGAAGCGTTTCGGAGTTATAACCTCATAAAGGGACAGTGGTCAGAATTGTAAAAATTGGCCTGGTCATTAACGTGCAAACCACCCTTGGGGGTAAAGGGGTTAATATAGGGTTTTCATTGTTTCTTGGGATTTCACCTAGCATTTCATTTTCCACCGTGAATACCGTTGAGAAGAAGGTGTTTAATATGTTAGCTTTTTCCTCGTCATCTACAACCATTCTTTCCTCACTATTTTTTAAGGGGCCTACATTTTCAGTTTTTATTCTTTTACTATTGATATAGTTGAAGAACAGTTTGGGATTAGTTTTACTCTCCTTAGCAATGTGCTTCTCGGTTTCCTTTTTGGCAGCTTTAATTAGTTTTTTAGATAAAGTATTTTTCTCCCTATAGTTTTTTAGAGCTTCAATGGTGCCATCCTGCTTTAGTAGTGCAAATGCTTTCTTTTTACTGTTAATTGCCTGTCTTACTTCTTTGTTTAGCCACATTGGGTTTTTCCTATTTCTAGTGCTTTTATTCCCACAAGGTATAAACCGCTTACACTGCCTATTTAGGATGTTCTTAAACATTTCCCATTTATTATCTGTATTTTTATTTCTGAGGATATTGTCCCAGTCTACCAGATTAAGGGCATCTCTAAGCTGGTCAAACTTTGCCTTCCTAAAGTTCAGTGTTTTTGTGACTCCCTGACAAGTCCCCCTAGTGAAAGACAGGTGAAACTGCACAATATTGTGGTAGCTATTTCCTAGATGCCCAACCACCTGCAGATTTGTTATTCTGTCAGGTCTATTAGATAGTATTAGGTCTAAAAGTGCTGCTCCTCTGGTTGGATTCTGCACCAATTGTGAAAGATAATTTTTCTTGGTTATTAGCAGAAACCTGTTGCCTTTATGGGTTTCACAGGCTTCTGTTTCCCAGTTAATATCCGGGTAGTTAAAGTCCCCCATAACCAGGACCTCATTATGGGTTGCAGCTTCATCTATCTGCTTTAGAAGTAGACTTTCCATGGTTTCTGTTATATTTGGGGGTTTGTAACAGACCCCAATGAGAATTTTGTTACCATTTTTCCCTCCATGAATTTCGACCCATATGGACTCGACATCCTCATTTCCTTCGCTAATATCCTCCCTTAAAGTGGACTTTAGACAAGACTTTACATAGAGACAAACCCCTCCTCCTCTCCGATTTTTACGATCCTTTCTAAACAGACTGTAACCCTGTAAGTTAACTGCCCAGTCATAGCTTTCATCTAACCATGTCTCGGTTATTCCCACTATGTCAAAGTTACCTGTAGATATTTCTGCTTCTAGTTCTTCCATCTTGTTTGTCAGGCTTCTGGCGTTTGCGAGCATGCACTTTAGAGGATTTTGTTTTGTTCCAATCTCCTCGCTGTGGATTGTTTTGGAAATGTTCTTACCTCCCATTTCAGTATGTTTTCCTGGGTCTTCTTTGTTCAAGTCTAATGTTTTTCTTCCCGTCCCCTCTTCTTCTAGTTTAACGCCCTCCTGATGAGTGTAGCGAGTCTTCTGGCGAATGTGTGTTTCCCAGGTTTGTTGAGGTGTAGTCAGTCTCTGGCGAGGAGTCCATCGTACCAGTAATTCACACCGTGGTCCAGGAATCCGAATCCTTGTTGTCTGCACCATCGTCTTAGCCAGTTTGCATCAAGGATCCTGTGCCATCTCCTGGTGCCATGCCCGTCTACTGGAAGGATAGAAGAATAAACTACCTGTGCATCCAGTTCCTTTACTTTCTTCCCCAACTCTTCAAAGTCTTTGCAGATTGTCGGTAGGTCCTTCCTTGCCGTGTCATTGGTGCCAACATGTATCAGAAGAAATGGGTGGACGTCCTTGGAGCTGAAGAGCTTTGGTATCCTATCGGTCACATCCTTGATCATCGCACCTGGAAGGCAGCATACTTCTCTTGCAGTTATGTCCGGTCTGCAGATGGCTGCTTCTGTGCCTCTCAGTAGTGAGTCTCCCACCACCACCACTCTTCGTTGCTTCTTGGCTGTACTTTTTGCTGTCACTTGTTGCTGTGTGCCCTTTTCTTTTTTGCTTGCTGGTATTGCTTCATCCTTAGGTGTGCCATCTTCATCCTCTACAAAGATTTGATATTGGTTCTTCAGTTGTGTGGTTGGTGATTTCTCCATGGTCTTCTTGCTTCTTTTGGTCACATGCTTCCACTCGTCTGCTTTTGGAGGTTCTCTGACACTTTTTTCACCTTCTGTGACCAGTAGAGATGCTTCTGTTCTGTCTGAAAAGTCTTCATTCTCTTTGATGAGTTTCAAAGTTGCTATTCTTTCTTCCAGACCCCGCACCTTTTCTTCTAAAAGGGCCACTAGTCTACACTTCTGACAGGTGAAATTTGATTCTTCTTCTGGTCGATCTGTGAACATGTAGCACATGCTGCAGCTCACCATGTAGGCTGTCACATCTGCCATGTTGCTCCTAGATCCTGCTGACTTGCTGTGTGTTTTCCTTCTTGTGTAATCTACTCAGCCAAGCTCTCTTGCAATAATGTCCTACAGGCAAAAATTGATGCTTTCCAAGCAGCTGGTCCCGGCTGTACCCAACGATCTTCTAGCTTAGGGAGACTTCGCTTTTCCCAGAAGGCACCTGGAATATGCAAATTAGCCTCCTCAAGCTTGAATCCCTGGTTTGGTGATGCTTTCCAAGCAGCTGGTCCCGGCTGTACCCAACGATCTCATGTCATGTAATCCATAGCTCCCCTACCCTTAATGAAAGGAATCCGCCAAGTACATTTGGGATGAACTCAGATGCCATTTATGAGTGTGGCCTATAAGACCTAGTGAAGTCATGGACTTGCATGGCTGATAACGTGCGACAGATCTTCACTCCCTGTACAAGACTGGCATTTTGGTATTTAGGACAGCCAACACCACCCCACAGATTCTTCATAACACATTCCGTACACCCACATCACCTACTGGCGTGTCAGGACCAAGGCAGGTAGCAGTGAAAGCCTTGCGACAGCAGTGTAGAGACACTGCTCAGTTACTGTGCTTTGGATATTTTATATCTCAAGGCAGGCTAATATTTTAGCACTATTAATGGGTCTGCAGTTTAACACATCTTTAAAAAGGCACAGAAGTACTGCAAAAAAGGTTTGCTTAGCGCTCAGATCTTTGTCGCCTTCATCATACATAAGGGAGAACTCTGTTGTTATTCTCTTACTGATTATATTATACAGCACTATGTACTTACAATTACTCATTTTGCCTTTCTATCCAGCTAATTTTTCCCTTTCCATTAGGTCTGTGACATTACAGCATATGATTAAAAACTGACTAGCTGAACCCTTTTAAACTCCATGTAGAAACAGGAGCTCAATTTTCCCTGAATGAGTCATAAGTCACTGCAAGATTATGTTTCCACGGTCAGTAATTGGTAGCGCTTATGGATGCAGCACATGTCCGCTCCATCTTAAGCACTGCCGGCTTTTGTACACACGGTGACTCCACATGTGCTCACTGAATCATGTGGAATCACTGCGCCCTATACTTTGGACTGTGATATTTATCTTGTGTAGACTGAGCTTCTCCGCAAGATATCTTGACATGCGGTCTGGAAGGACGCGCCACATGTGCGTATACGCAGGGAAGCCAGATTCGTCCGTGCAGGCATAGTGGAGATGGGATTTCATAAAATCCCATCCACTATGCTGTAACACTTGGCTGCTGCAGATGTACGCAGTGTCCAACCAGCAAAGTTTACAGACCGTGGAAACATATCACAATAGTTCCTTGCAGGGAGAGGAGCAGAGAAGCTTGGTCATGAGTTGGAGAGGGAAATGAATCATGCAGGGAAGAGACACTGTTTTTACATAGAGCAGAGAATAGAGAAGAATTAACTGGGGGAAAGATAAAATGAGAAATTGTAAGTACACAGTGCTACATAATATAGATTATGATGACTGCAGTATATTAAGAGGACAGAAACTTTGATGGGAGGAGTGCTTAATTAACCGTGAACCTACGGCTTTTTGTGCAAATCTTTAAGAGTCTCTCCAAAATGACAGGTTGAAGAATCAGAACACCCAGAGAATATCACCTCCCCTCATCAGATCACCTTCCCACTGCATCCCTAGGTGTCTTCCATAGCTGTAGCTGCAAGCATCTCCTGATGACGACTGAGCCTCCCGTCAACCCAGAACTTCTGCAAGTGTCCAGTGTTGACAGCCTTCTGAAACTTCCTAATCAAACTGCTGCCGATCGCTTTGGTTTTTCTTGAGACATCAGTCATATCTGGTGACGGCTTTCTCAGAACAAAAGCACTCAGCCAAAAGGAGCCGTGCTGTATATTGGAGAGTCGGCCAAGATGGCTGTCGGCTGAACAATCGACCGAAGCTTCATTCAGCCAACAGCCCTCTAATGTGCGTGGCCAGCTTCTTAAGGCCTGGTTTTCGATCTCCATTAACCCCTCTGTGACCTTAGACGTACTATCCCGTCGAGGTGCCGTGGGCTTATCTGACCCTGGACGGGATAGTACGTCATAGCCGATCGGCCGCGCTCACGGGGGGAGCGCGGCCGATCGCGGCCGGGTGTCAGCTGCTTATCGCAGCTGACATCCGGCACTATGTGCCAGGAGCGGTCACGGACCGCCCCCGGCACATTAACCCCTGGCACACCGCGATCAAAGATGATCGCGATGTGCCGGCGGTGCAGGGAAGCACCGCGCAGGGAGGGGGCTCCCTGCGGGCTTCCCTGAGACCCCCGGAGCAACGCGATGTGATCGCGTTGCTGCGAGGGTCTCACCTCCCTCCCTGCTCCCTCCAGCCCCGGATCCAAGATGGCCGCGGATCCGGGTCCTGCAGGGAGGGAGGTGGCTTCACAGAGCCTGCTCAGAGCAGGCACTGTGAAGCCTGCAGCGCTGCATGTCAGATCAGTGATCTGACAGAGTGCTGTGCAAACTGTCAGATCACTGATCTGTGATGTCCCCCCCTGGGACAAAGTAAAAAAGTAAAAAAAATTTTCCAAATGTGTAAAAAAAATAAAAAAAAATATTCCAAAATAATGAAAAAAAAAAAAAAAATATTATTCCCATAAATACATTTCTTCATCTAAATAATAAAAAAAGACCAATAAAAGTACACATATTTAGTATCGCCGCGTCCGTAACGACCCGACCTATAAAACTGTCCCACTAGTTAACCCCTTCAGTAAACACCGTAAGAAAAAAAAAAAAAAAAAAACGAGGCAAAAAACAACGCTTTATTATCATACCGCCGAACAAAAAGTGGAATAACACGCGATCAAAAGGACAGATATAAATAACCATGGTACCGCTGAAAGCGTCATATTGTCCCGCAAAAAAAGAGCCGCCATACAGCATCATCAGCAAAAAAATAAAAAAGTTTTAGTCCTGAGAATAAAGCGATGCAAAAATAATTATTTCTGTAAAATAGTTTTTATCGTATAAAAGCGCCAAACCATAAAAAAATGATATAAATGAGGTATCGCTGTAATCGTACTGACCCGAAGAATAAAACTGATTTATCAATTTTACCAAACGCGGAACGGTATAAACGCCTCCCCCAATAGAAATTCATGAATAGCTGGCTTTTGGTCATTCTTCCTCACAAAAATCGGAATAAAAAGCGATCAAAAAATGTCACGTGCCCAAAAATGTTTTCAATAAAAACGTCAACTCGTCCCGCAAAAAACAAGACCTCACATGACTCTGTGGACCAAAATATGGAAAAATTATAGCTCTCAAAATGTGGTATTGCAAAAAATATTTTTTGCAATAAAAAGGGTCTTTCAGTGTGTGACGGCTGCCAATCATAAAAATCCGCTAAAAAACTCGCTATAAAAGTAAATCAAACCCCCCTTCATCACCCCCTTAGTTAGGGAAAAATAAAAAAAAATGTATTTATTTCCATTTTCCCATTAGGGCTAGGGTTAGGGCTAGGGTTAGGGCTAGGGTTAGGGCTAGGGTTAGGGCTAGGGTTAGGGCTAGGGTTAGGGCTAGGGTTAGGGCTAGGGTTAGGGCTAGGGTTAGGGCTAGGGTTAGGGCTAGGGTTGGGGCTAGGGTTGGGGCTACAGTTAGGGTTGGGGCTAAAGTTAGGGTTAGGGTTTAGATTACATTTACAGTTGGGAATAGGGTTGGGATTAGGGTTAGGGGTGTGTCAGGGTTAGAGGTGTGGTTAGGGTTACCGTTGGAATTAGGGTTAGGGGTGTGTTTAGATTAGGGTTTCAGTTATAATTGGGGGGTTTCCACTGTTTCGGCACATCAGGGGCTCTCCAAACACGACATGGCGTCCGATCTCAATTCCAGCCAATTCTGCGTTGAAAAAGTAAAACAGTGCTCCTTCCCTTCCGAGCTCTCCTGTGTGCCCAAACAGGGGTTTACCCCAACATATGGGGTATCAGCGTACTCAGGACAAATTGGACAACAACTTTTGTGGACCAATTTCTCCTGTTACCCTTGGGAAAATACAAAACTGGGGGCTAAAATATAATTTTTGTGAAAAAAAAATATTTTTTATTTGCATGGCTCTGCGTTATAAACTGTAGTGAAACACTTGGGGGTTCAAAGTTTTCACAACACATCTAGATAAGTTCATTGAGGGGTCTAGTTTCCAATATGGGGTCACTTGTGGGGGGTTTCTACTGTTTAGGTACATTAGGGGCTCTGCAAACGCAATGTGACGCCTGCAGACCAATCCATCTAAGTCTGCATTCCAAATGATGCTCCTTCCCTTCCGAGCCCTCCCATGCGCCCAAACGGTGGTTCCCCCCCCACATATCGGGTATCAGCGTACTCAGGACAAATTGGACAACAACATGTAGGGTCCAATTTCTCCTGCTAACCTTGGAAAAATACAAAACTGGGGGCTAAAATATAATTTTTGTGGAAAAAAAAAATATTTTTTATTTGCATGGCTCTGCGTTATAAACTGTAGTGAAATACTTGGGGGTTCAAAGCTCTCACAACACATCAAGATGAGTTCCTTAGGGGGTCTACTTTCCAAAATGGTGTCACTTGTGGGGGGTTTCAATGTTTAGGCACATCAGTGGCTCTCCAAACGCAACATGGCGTCCCATCTCAATTTCTGTCAATTTTGCATTGAAAAGTCAAACGGCGCTCCTTCCCTTCCGAGCTCTCCCATGCGCCCAAACAGTGGTTTACTGCCACATATGGGGTATCAGCGTACTCAGGACAAATTGGACAACAACTTTTTGGGTCCAATTTCTCCTGTTACCCTTGGTAAAATAAAACAAATTGGAGCTGAAGTAAATTTTTTGTGTAAAAAAGTTAAATGTTCATTTTTATTTAAACATTCCAAAAATTCCTATTAAACACCTGAAGGGTTAATAAACTTCTTGAATGTGGTTTTGAGCACCTTGAGGGGTGCAGTTTTTAGAATGGTGTCACACTTGGGCATTTTCTATCATATAGACCCCTCAAAATGACTTCAAATGAGACGTGGTCCCTAAAAAAAAAATGGTGTTGTAAAAATGAGAAATTGCTGGTCAACTTTTAACCCTTATAACTCCCTAACAAAAAAAAAAATTGGTTCCAAAATTATGCTGATGTAAAGGAGACATGTGGGAAATGTTACTTATTAAGTATTTTGTGTGACATATCTCTGTGATTTAATTGCATAAAAATTCAAAGTTTGAAAATTGCGAAATTTTCAAAATTTTCGCCAAATTTCCGTTTTTTTCACAAATAAACGCAGGTACTATCAAAGAAATTTTACCACTATCATGAAGTACAATATGTCACGAGAAAACAATGTCAGAATCACCAGGATCCGTTGAAGCGTTTCGGAGTTATAACCTCATAAAGGGACAGTGGTCAGAATTGTAAAAATTGGCCTGGTCATTGACGTGCAAACCACCCTTGGGGGTAAAGGGGTTAACATAAATGTCACATGTCTGATATAGGTTGTATTGCTATAAAAACTATTTTACTACCTATTAACCCACTTCTTTTACAACAGGACTTCATTATCTCTTAATGAGCATATCTTCTTTCTGTGGTGCTCTGCCTACACATTCATCTGTATGGCTTATCACAGGTCACTGATCCCTCACTGACCTGACCCCTATTTTACATACATTATATATTGTTTTGAAAAAAAAAATACATTCATCATGCCGGTGGCGGCACCTGCGCTGGAGCATTATCAGATCTCTAATATGCATATTTTTATTTTATTTAGTCACATTTCTTTAGGGAAAAAAAAAACAAACAAAAAAAAACAACAATCTCCCTCAAAATGGCGCCAGCCGCGCCTGCGCAGTAGCACAATTAGAAACGCAATAGATGTTACTGTGTCGGCGCCATTTTGCTAGATGGAAACAAAAAAAGGCGCCGGCGCCTAAATGATGAATGGAATTGAAAAAAAACAACAAAAAAAAAAACACAGTATGCAAACTAGGGGGCAGGTGACTGAGAAATCAGTGACCTGTCAGAAACCATACCGATGTATACCTAATCAGAGCACCACATGGAGACCCCCCTCCACCACACAGGCTGCCTTGGAGCACAAGCCTGTCATTAACTCAAAACTGAAAATAAAGGTTAAACAACAACCACAAGACGGATTACACCACTCAGGTGTCATTGTAATCAGTATAATGGCGCCGACCTGACACTGTCTGTAGTTTACTGTGCACAATCCTGCTGACAGGTTCCCTAACAAGATGGGATACTCTTGCCTTGTTTATCTCTATGTGGAATAAAAAGAGGGATTTTTGGTTCTTACCGTAAAATCTTTCTTGGAGCCTTCATTGGGGGACATAGGTAACCATGGGTGTATGCTGCTGTCGCAATGAGGCTGACACTATGCAAATAAAGAAAAGTAACTCCTCCCCGGCAGTATACACCCTCCGACAGGCACCAGGCAACTCAGTTGGTGCAAAAGCAGTAGTAGGAACAAGTATAAAGAACTCAACCTATGTACCAACCAACAACGGCACATTGGCCAATACGGTACAACATAGAGGCAGGGTGCTGTGTCCCCCAATGAAGGCGTCAAGAAAGATTTTACGGTAAGAACCAAAAATCCCTCTTTCTCGCTTCATTGGGGGACACAGGTAACCATGGGACGTCCAAAAGCAGTCCCCAGGACGGGATAATAAGAATAGAGAACTAGGTCGGCCGTTGCGAAACCGCTGCCTGCAGTATCTTCCTACCCAGGCCAGCATCCGCAGAAGCCCGAGTGTGCACCTTATAAAATTTCACAAAGGTGTGGATGGACAACCAAGTTGCAGCCTTGCAAACCTGCGAGGCCGTAGCTTGGTGACGAACTGCCCAAGAAGCTCCCACAGCCTGGGTAGAGTGAGCCCTCACCCCTGGGGGAGACTGTCTTGAACACGGTATGCCTCCAGGACCGCCTAACGGATCCACCGAGCAATTGTGGACTTAGAGGCGGGGAGCTCCTTCTGACGACCTTCCGAGACGACAGAGGGTCGGACTGACGAAAAAAAGAGCAGTTCTGGCAAGGTACACTCGGATAGCCCTGACCACATCCAAATTGTGGAGAGACTTCTCCAAAGGATGAACTGGGGAAGGGCACAAAGAAGGAAGGACGATGTCTTCATTGATGAGAAAAGCCAAAAACACCTTTGGCAGAAAAGAAGGGACAGGCCGAAGGACAACTTTGTCCTGATGAAGGACCAGAAAGGGAGAACGACAGGACAACGCCGCCAACTCGGAAAGTCTCCTGATCGAGGTGATGGCGACCAAAAAAGCTTTCCAGGAAAGAAGCAAAAAAGAGATGTCCCTAATCGGTTCAAAAGGCGTACACTGGAGGGCGCCGAGCACAGGGTTGAGGTCCCAAGGAATGACCGTAGGATGGTAAGGAGGTGCACCATGAGCATCCCCCTGAAGGAAGGTTCTCACCTGGGGGAGAGAAGCAATGTCTCTTTGAAAGAATTGACAAGGCAGAAACCTGACCCTTTAACGTGCTCTTATCATGGTTTGTATGACACGTTGAGAAAAAAACCTGCGTCCTTCAGGATTGCGGCCTCAACGGCCATACCATTAAATTCAGAGACCAAGAACTTGGGTGGAAGAGGGGGCCCTGCGATAGAAGATACGGACGTTCTGGGAGCCTCCAAGGTACGTTCGATAACATGATCACTAGCTCCGCGTACCAGGCCCTGCGGGGCCAATCTGGAGCTACTAAGAGTGGGAACCCCCTCTAACTATCTTCTTTATGCCCCTTGGAAGTAAGGGAAGAGGCGGGAACAGGTAAGGCATCTGAAACTGGGCCCACGAGATCACGAGAGCGTCGCAGCCGACGGCCCTCGGATCCCGGGATCTGGATAAGTACTGGGGAACCTTATGGTTTGCTTGGGAGGCCATTAGGTCGACGTCCGGCACGCCCCACCTTTGGCAAATGTGGCTGAAGAGAGCGGGGAGAAGAGCCCACTCGCCTGACATGAGCCCCTGACGGCTGAGAAATTCAGCTTCCTAATTGTCCACCCTGGAATGTGGACAGCTGATATGAAAGGGAACATGGTTCTCTGCCCACCGCAGAAGTTTTTGCCACCTCCGTATGACCGGCTTGTTGCAGGTCCCTCCCTGATGGTTTATGTAAGCCACAGCTGTGGCGTTGTCCGACTGAATGCAGACTGGTTTTCCCGAGAGGAGGGGCTGCCAACGGAGGAGGGCTACAAAAATAGCCCTGATTTCCAAGAGATTGATCGGGAAGCGTGCCTCCTGAGCAGTGCGGTGGGCAGTGAGGTGGAGAAAGACCGCACCCCACCCATGGAGACTGGCATCGGTGGTGATGACCTGCCAGTGGAGGGGGAGAAATGATCTCCCGCGCAGAATGGAAGTGGATAGCGTCCACCAAGTGAGAGACTGTCTCACATGGAGAGGGAGGCAAACTGGGTGGTCTAAGGAGAGTGGATTCCTGTCCCAAACTGACAGAAGGGCCAGCTGGAGAGGGCGAGAGTGGAACAAAGCATAAGGGACCGCTTCCATGGAAGCGACCATCTTGCCCAGAACCCTCATGCCGAGCCGTAGAGGTAGAGGGGTAGGACGCCTTAGGGCTTTGATGCCCTTCTGAAGAGAGGAATTTTTTTCCTTGGGAGGAAGACCTGAGCTTGAATGGTGTCGGAATCAAGGTGGACCTTTGTTCGTTGATTATTCAACCATGGCGGGTTAACGTGTCCAGAGCGATCTAGAGACTGACTGCAATCGCGGCGAGACGGACCCTTTACGAGGAGATCGTCGAGAATCCCCTTCGACCGAAGGATGGCCATGACAGCCGCCATTACCTTCGTAGAGACTCTAGGGGCGGACGCCAAGCCGAAAGGAAGAGCCGTGAATTGGAAATGTTGGTCCTGGATCGTGAGACGAAGGAACCTCTGATGCTGAACACAAATCGGAATGTGCAGATATGCATCCCGAATGTCCACAGAACACAAAAATTCTCCCGGTTCCATGGAGGCGATTAATCGTGTAGTGCCGAATCCGGAGTTGGCAGTTCAACCGTTTGAGGTCCAAAATCGGATGAAGAGAGCCGTCTTTTTTCAGAATTACAAATAGATTTAAGTAAAAGCTGGAAAACCGCTGGTTGGAAGGTACAGGGACGATTACCTCTAAGGCGAGAAGGGAATCGACCGCCTGAAAAAAGCCCTGGGACTTGGGAGGGCTGTTTGGGTGGGTGGGAGAGGAAAAAAACTTTTTTCCTGGAGGCGACGAAAATTTTATTTTGTAACCTGATGTGACAATCTCCATGACACAGGCGTCGTCGACCACCGATAGCCAAGGCTCTGTGAACAGAAGAAGCCTGCCTCCCACCCTGGAAATATTTCCAGGTGGGAGTGACCCGTCATTTGGAAGAAAATCTGTGGTCGCGAGAACTGGAAGAGTTGGAGGAGCGGCCTTTAGCTCTCCAGTGAGGGGTAGGCCTGAAAGAAGGCTTCCTTCGGTCCCTTTGAGTGGAAGACTGGTCATGCTGAGAGGCACCACCTGAGGAGGCGAAGGAGCGAAAGGAATGGGGTCCCTTTCTATTGAAGGGGCGCCTAAGCTTAGATTGCGGAAGAGAAGTGCTCTTACCGCCCGTGGCGTCCGAGATCATTTGGTCTAGCTACGCTCCAAAGACCCTGGATCACTGGAAAGATTTTTTTTTTTTTGGAAGCGGGATCTGCGTTCCACGCCTTCAGCCAGAGGACACGGCGAATGGTGACAATATTGCTGTTTCCCCTTGCAGAGCAAGCAGCCGCATCCAGAGAAGCATTCAGAAGGTACTTTCCAGTGAAATCTGATCTGCTAAATCCGCTATGCGAGAGCCGAAGCTACAATGCCTCTGCGTAGGGTTTTGGCCCAGGCTGACACCGCTTTCGCCACCCAGGTAGAGGCGAAATTGGGGCAGAGAGAGGTACCAGAAGCTTTAAAAGCTGATTTGGTTAGAGCCTCAATTTGTCTGTCCGTGGGGTTCTTTAGAGACGCCGCGTCAGGAATGAACAGGACTGTCTGGGAGGATAATCTAGACACCGGTGGATCTACCTTAGGAGATTCGGACCATATGTAACAAGGTCTGCAGCAAACGGGTATAAAATGTGTAAACGTTTCCTACCTGGAAAACGTTTACCAGGGTGTCTAGAGGTAGTGTTATCAAATTCCTTATGATTGGGAAAAACTCTAGAAGGACGCTTCATCCATTTGAAAGAAACGGAGATGTCCTGAGAAGCTGCCTCTTCCTCTTTAAGCTCAAGCGTTTGAATAATGGCTGAGAAGGCTGTCAACCATATCCTGCGTTGCGGAAGTCTGATCTGCATCTGAGTCAGAATCTGACAGAGGATACATCTGACCCGAAGTCCGGGGGCACCTGAAGAGGGGGAACGGGTAGAGAGCGGTATTCCGGCTGACGCAGTTGGATCCGAAGAAGTGGAAGAAGAACTAGACAGAAAACGCTTTCTGGTTCTTTTCTCAAGTCTGCTCCTGTGAGGGTCTTTGACAGGTGCGAGCGAATCGCTGTGAGAAGCATTCGTGGCAGTAGTCAGCAGTGGAATACGTTCTAGTCCCTGAACCAGGGACTGAGACAGTCTAGTCAGGTCAGAGACTGACAGACATTTCAACAACCCACTCCGGGGGAGTGCACTCATCTGTGTCCCCCACCTATGGAGAGGTATTCCAGAGTACGCGATGCACAGGAGGCAGCTGGCCGGGAAAGCGTAGGCTGCAAGCATCTGCTCGTGCAGAGAATGCGCCAAACAGTGGGGTGTGGCTGCTGAAGAGAAACCAATCGCCCGATAGGCCAGCAGGGAAAAGGGGGGGGGGGGGGGTGGCCCGCCGGAGCGCAGCCAATAACAGCGCTGGGCTGCAGGCGAGGTTGTCCAGAGCTGGGGACGAGGAAGAAGGGGCGCGGACTCCCAGGGCAGAAACTTGCCGGAAAGGAATATGGTGGAAAAAGCGCGCGAGGAAATGGGCGCGAGATTTAAATAAAAAAAAAAAGAGTGCCCGATGGCCCCCGAACCCTCTAGCCCAGGAACGGAGCGTCCGTGCAGCGGCGAATGCCGTTGGATAATAAGGTTAAGTGCCCCTGCATGGAGATTGCGACGATGCGGGAACAGGGGCTGCTGTTGCTTGAAGATCTTCCTACCTGAAGATGAGGAACGCATCAGGATCCCTTGATGGCAGAAAGGGTCCTGGGAGATGTGGTCCTCCTTCCCGCGCTTTATCAACCGGCGCAGAAGACGGCGTCAACCCCTTAAAAAGGGGATGTCACAGCAGGTGACCACCATCTTTCTCTCAGCCCACTCCGAGGAGAGGGATGAGGGGGGAAAAAAGGCAAGGACTGGCCACTGAAAGTCAACATTAACACCCCAAGGTGAAATGAAACAAAGTCCTGCCCAGCAGATCCGAGAGGGTGCGATGTGGGTGATACCACACTGCTCTCTTGGTCGCTTAATGTGGGGAATCAGGGTAAGAAGAACTGCACCCTGTAACCCCCAAGAGTGTATCTGAAACAAAAGGGAAAAAGATTAATAAACACACACAATCCCTGAAAGAAAAAGAAATGCGGATCTGGTGTGAGATCCAGGACCACCTCCTACAGACACTAAGCAAAAACTGGTTGCCTGGTGCCTGTCGGAGGGTGTATTGTTGTGAATTCTGTGGCAGAGCTCCCTCCTGTGGTCACAAGTGGTACTTCGGCTGATTCTCTCTGTGAGCTTCCGTTGGTGGAGGAGAGTGGTACTGCGGCTTCTGAGTTTCCTTCCTCAGGTGATGTGGTGAAGTCGTTAGGTGCTGCTCTATTTAACTCCACCTAGTGCTTTGATCCTGGCCTCCAGTCAATGTTCTAGTATTGGATCTGTTTCCTCCTGGATCGTTCCTGTGGCCTGCTGCTCTGCATAGCTAAGTTCCGCTTTTGCTATTTTGTTTGCTGTTTTTTCTGTCCAGCTTGTCTATTTTGTTTTTTCTTGCTTGCTGGAAGCTCTGGGATGCAGAGGGTGTACCTCCGTGCCGTTAGTTCGGTACGGAGGGTCTTTTTGCCCCCTTTGCGTGGTTTTTTGTAGGGTTTTGTGTTGACCGCAAAGTTACCTTTCCTATCCTCGCTCTGTTCAGAAAGTCGGGCCTCACTTTGCTAAATCTATTTCATCTCTACGTTTGTCTTTTCATCTTAACTCACAGTCATTATATGTGGGGGCTGCCTTTTCCTTTGGGGTATTTCTCTGAGGCAAGGTAGGCTTATTTTCTATCTTCAGGCTAGCTAGTTTCTCAGGCTGTGCCGAGTTGCATAGGGAGCGTTAGGCGCAATCCACGGCTGCCTCTAGTGTGGTTGGAGAGGATTAGGGATTGCGGTCAGCAGAGTTCCCACGTCTCAGAGCTCGTTCTATGTTTTTGGGTTATTGTCAGGTCACTGTATGTGCTCTGACCTCTATGTCCATTGTGGTACTGAATTACTTTATCATGACAGTACTGGAGGACCAAAGTACTAATGATTCTCAATAGAGGGAAAAAAGAAGTTCTGAGACCATTTTTTTTTCTCTGCACTGTGTTTTGCCTTTTTTTTCCCCTAGACATTTGGGTGGTTCAGGACACAGGTGTAGCGATGGACATTAAAGGTCTGTCTTCATGTGTGGATCAGCTCACGGCAAGAGTACAAAATATTCAAGACTTTGTGGTTCAGAATTCTATGTTAGAACCGAGAATTCCTATTCCTGATTTGTTTTTTGGAGATAGAACTAAATTTCTGAGTTTCAAAAATAATTGTAAACCATTTCTGGCTTTGAAACCTTGCTCCTCTGGTGACCCAGTTCAACAAGTTAGGATCATTATTTCTTTTTTACGTGGCGACCCTCAGGACTGGGCATTTTCTCTTGCGTCAGGAGATCCTGCATTAAGTAATATCGATGCTTTTTTCCTGGCGCTCGGATTGCTGTACGATGAACCTAATTCAGTGGATCAGGCAGAGAAAAATTTGCTGGCTCTGTGTCAGGGTCAGGATGAGAGAGGTATATTGTCAGAAATTTAGAAAGTGGTCCGTACTCACTCAATGGAATGAAGGTGCGCTCGCAGCTATTTTCAGAAAGGGTCTCTCTGAAGCCCTTAAGGATGTCATGGTGGGATTTCCTATGCCTGCTGGTCTGAATGAGCCTATGTCTTTGGCCATTCAGATCGGTCGACGCTTGCGTGAGCGTAAATCTGTGCACCATTTGGCGGTATTACCTGAGCTTAAACCTGAGCCTATGCAGTGTGATAGGACTATGACCAGAGTTGAACGGCAAGAACACAGACGTCTGAATGGGCTGTGTTTCTACTGTGGTGATTCCACTCATGCTATCTCTGATTGTCCTAAGCGCACTAAGCGGTTCGCTAGGTCTGCCACCATTGGTACGGTACAGTCAAAATTTCTTTTGTCCGTTACCTTGATCTGCTCTTTGTCATCGTATTCTGTCATGGCATTTGTGGACTCAGGCGCTGCTCTGAATTTGATGGACTTGGAGTATGCTAGGCGTTGTGGGTTTTTCTTGGAGCCCTTGCAGTGTCCTATTCCATTGAGAGGAATTGATGCTACGCCTTTGGCCAAGAATAAGCCTCAGTACTGGACCCAGCTGACCATGTGCATGGCTCCTGCACATCAGGAGGTTATTCGCTTTCTGGTGTTGCATAATCTGCATGATGTGGTCGTGTTGGGGTTGCCATGGCTACAAGTCCATAATCCAGTATTAGATTGGAAATCCATGTCGGTGTCCAGCTGGGGTTGTCAGGGGGTACATGGTGATGTTCCATTTCTGTCAATTTCGTCATCCACCCCTTCTGAGGTTCCAGAGTTCTTGTCTGATTACCGGGATGTATTTGCTGAGCCCAAGTCCGATACCCTACCTCCGCATAGGGATTGTGATTGTGCTATCGATTTGATTCCTGGTAGTAAATTCCCAAAAGGTCGACTGTTTAATTTATCTGTGCCTGAGCACGCCGCTATGCGGAGTTATGTGAAGGAGTCCTTGGAGAAGGGGCATATTCGCCCATCATCGTCGCCATTAGGAGCAGGGTTCTTTTTTGTAGCCAAGAAGGATGGTTCGCTGAGACCTTGTATAGATTACCGCCTTCTTAATAAGATCACGGTTAAATTTCAGTACCCCTTGCCGTTATCTGATTTGTTTGCTCGGATTAAGGGGGCTAGTTGGTTCACCAAGATAGATCTTCGTGGTGCGTATAATCTGGTGCGAATCAGGCGAGGAGATGAATGGAAAACTGCATTTAATACACCCGAGGGTCATTTTGAGTATCTAGTGATGCCATTCGGACTTGCCAATGCTCCATCAGTGTTTCAGTCCTTTATGCATGACATCTTCCGAGAGTACCTGGATAAATTCCTGATTGTGTACTTGGATGACATTTTGATCTTCTCGGATGATTGGGAGTCTCATGTGAAGCAGGTCAGAACGGTGTTTCAGGTCCTGCGTGCTAATTCTTTGTTTGTGAAGGGATCAAAGTGTCTCTTTGGTGTTCAGAAGGTTTCATTTTTGGGGTTCATCTTTTCCCCTTCTACTATCGAGATGGACCCTGTTAAGGTCCAAGCCATCCATGATTGGACTCAGCCGACATCTCTGAAAAGTCTGCAAAAGTTCCTGGGCTTTGCTAATTTTTATCGTCGCTTCATCTGCAATTTTTCTAGTATTGCTAAACCATTGACCGATTTGACCAAGAATGGTGCTGATGTGGTCAATTGGTCTTCTGCTGCTGTGGAAGCTTTTCAAGAGTTGAAGCGTCGTTTTTCTTCTGCCCCTGTGTTGTGTCAACCAGATGTTTCGCTTCCATTCCAGGTCGAGGTTGATGCTTCTGAAATTGGAGCAGGGGCTGTTTTGTCGCAGAGAAGTTCTGATTGCTCGGTGATGAAACCATGCGCCTTCTTTTCCAGGAAGTTTTCGCCTGCTGAGCGAAATTATGATGTGGGCAATCGAGAGTTGCTGGCCATGAAGTGGGCATTCGAGGAGTGGAGTCATTGGCTTGAAGGAGCTAAGCATCGCGTGGTGGTCTTGACTGATCATAAGAACTTGACTTATCTCGAGTCTGCCAAGCGGTTGAATCCTAGACAGGCTCGTTGGTCGCTGTTTTTTGCCCGTTTTGACTTTGTGATTTTGTACCTTCCGGGCTCTAAAAATGTGAAGGCGGATTGCTCTGTCTAGGAGTTTTGTGCCCGACTCTCCGGGTTTATCTGAGCCGGCGGGTATCCTCAAAGAGGGAGTAATCGTGTCTGCCATCTCCCCTGATTTGCGGCGGGTGCTGCAAAAATTTCAGGCTAATAAACCTGATCGTTGCCCAGCGGAGAAACTGTTTGTCCATGATAGGTGGACGAATAAAGTTATCTCTGAGGTTCATTGTTCGGTGTTGGCTGGTCATCCTGGAATCTTTGGTACCAGAGAGTTAGTGGCTAGATCCTTTTGGTGGCCATCTCTGTCGCGGGATGTGCGTTCTTTTGTGCAGTCCTGTGGGATTTGTGCTCGGGCTAAGCCCTGCTGTTCTCGTGCCAGTGGGTTGCTTTTGCCCTTGCCGGTCCCGAAGAGGCCTTGGACACATATCTCTATGGATTTTATTTCAGATCTTCCCGTCTCTCAAAAGAGGTCAGTCATTTGGGTGGTCTGTGATCGCTTCTCTAAGATGGTCCATGTGGTACCCTTGTCTAAATTACCTTCCTCCTCTGATTTGGTGCCATTGTTCTTCCAGCATGTGGTTCGTTTACATGGCATTCCAGAGAATATCATTTCTGACAGAGGTTCCCAGTTTGTTTCGAGGTTTTGGCGAGCCTTTTGTGGTAGGATGGGCATTGACTTGTCTTTTTCCTCGGCTTTCCATCCTCAGACTAATGACCAGACCGAACGAACCAATCAGACCTTGGAAACATATCTGAGATGCTTTGTTTCTGCTGATCAGGATGACTGGGTGTCCTTTTTGCCTTTGGCTGAGTTCGCCCTTAATAATTGGGCCAGCTCGGCTACCTTGGTTTCGCCATTTTTCTGCAACTCTGGGTTCCATCCTCGTTTCTCTTCAGGGCAGGTTGAGTCTTCGGACTGTCCTGGTGTGGATACTGTGGTGGACAGGTTGCAGCAGATTTGGACTCATGTAGTGGACAATTTGACCTTGTCCCAGGAGAAGGCTCAACGTTTCGCTAATCGCAGACGCTGTGTGGGTCCCCGACTTCGTGTTGGGGATTTGGTTTGGTTATCTTCTCGTCATATTCCTATGAAGGTTTCCTCTCCTAAGTTTAAACCTCGTTTCATTGGTCCGTATAAGATTTCTGAGGTTCTTAATTCTGTGTCTTTTCGTCTGACCCTTCCAGATTCTTTTTCTATACATAACGTATTCCATAGGTCATTGTTGCGGAGATACGTGGCACCTATGGTTCCATCTGTTGATCCTCCTGCCCCGGTTTTGGTGGAGGGGGAGTTGGAGTATATTGTGGAGAAGATTTTGGATTCTCGTGTTTCAAGACGGAGACTCCAGTATCTGGTTAAGTGGAAGGGTTATGCTCAGGAAGATAATTCCTGGGTCTTTGTCTCTGATGTCCATGCTCCCGATCTTGTTCGTGCCTTTCATATGGCTCATCCTTGTCGTCCTGGGGGCTCTGGTGAGGGTTCAGTGACCCCTCCTCAAGGGGGGGGGGGGGGGGTACTGTTGTGAATTCTGCGGCAGAGCTCCCTCCTGTGGTCACAAGTGGTACTTCGGCTGATTCTCTCTGTGAGCTTCCGTTGGTGGAGGAAAGTGGTACTGCGGCTTCTGAGTTTCCTTCCTCAGGTGATGTGGTGAAGTCGTTAGGTGCTGCTCTATTTAACTCCACCTAGTGCTTTGATCCTGGCCTCCAGTCAATGTCCTAGTATTGGATCTGTTTCCTCCTGGATCGTTCCTGTGGCCTGCTGCTCTGCATAGCTAAGTTCCGCTTTTGCTATTTTGTTTGCTGTTTTTTCTGTCCAGCTTGTCTATTTTGTTTTTTCTTGCTTGCTGGAAGCTCTGGGACGCAGAGGGTGTACCTCCGTGCCGTTAGTTCGGTACGGAGGGTCTTTTTGCCCCCTTTGCGTGGTTTTTTGTAGGGTTTTGTGTTGCCCGCAAAGTTACCTTTCCTATCCTCGCTCTGTTCAGAAAGTCGGGCCTCACTTTGCTAAATCTATTTCATCTCTACGTTTGTCTTTTCATCTTAACTCACAGTCATTATATGTGGGGGCTGCCTTTTCCTTTGGGGTATTTCTCTGAGGCAAGGTAGGCTTATTTTCTATCTTCAGGCTAGCTAGTTTCTCAGGCTGTGCCGAGTTGCATAGGGAGCGTTAGGCGCAATCCACGGCTGCCTCTAGTGTGGTTGGAGAGGATTAGGGATTGCGGTCAGCAGAGTTCCCACGTCTCAGAGCTCGTTCTATGTTTTTGGGTTATTGTCAGGTCACTGTATGTGCTCTGACCTCTATGTCCATTGTGGTACTGAATTACTTTATCATAACAGTGTATACTGCCGGGGAGGAGTTACTTTTCTTTATTTGCATAGTGTCAGCAGCATACACCCATGGTTACCTGTGTCCCCCAATGAAGCGAGAAAGAAAAGATCTATAACTGATATACTGCACAATCACAGTAGGATTTGTGTACAGAGCACAGACCCAAATCAGAAAGTTTATTATAAAACCTGGATTTTAAAGAGTACAATATATGTAATTCCACGATAAGGAAACAAAAGATTTAGCGATATCTTGAGAGTAACAACGAAGGCCAGGCCAAGTGTGGCAAATGGACAACTTATCACTAGATGTTGCAGGATGAAGCCCATTTGATCTCTTTGTATTAAAGCATTAAAGGAACGAGTTGTCCATTAGCTAAGATTTTCGCCAAGAGCTTAATATCAATTTTCGTTGGCAGAATTTATTTACATCTATTTGGTTTGGGCACCATGATTCTGAGCTGGTGTATAGACTGAGTTCAGAAAGAAATCAGACTTGATATCATTAGAGATTAGGGAGACTAGATGTGGCCTGAGGGTGGGGCAAAAAAATTAGGGGTTAGATGATATCTGTTATGCTACAACTAGGAGTGCTCACAAACCTGTAGAACATTCCATTTACCTCTGCCCAACTCCAGCATACCGAGGTGAGAAAACGTATTCACATAAATGGCATACTACCAAATAGAAACCCTATGGCTATAGGAAATACAGCAGCAGTGGTCCATTCTGTACATCTCTTATGTCCAGCAGATACTGGAGCAAATAGGAGTGTGGGACCTCCAACAAACTCCTACACATAGGTCACCAATATGTGTGAGTCAGTAAGCATGTCCTTTATTCGTTTGGTCGCAACTTGAAGCTAAAAAGGTTGTAGAGTACAGACGTTGAGGCATGGGAGCTCAAATTATAGGATGGGTGGTGGAATCCTGCTGTTCTTGGTGCTGCAGTCAATCCTTCTAATGCAATACGGTGCATTCAAAACCACATTTATTTTTTCTCTTTGACAAAGGGGTGGACACTATTTGTAATATATTTCCTGGCATTTTTACAAGAGCTCATCTTTGTGTACCATTAATATCGGTTACCATGATGTAACCTACTAAATGAAGTTGCTACTGCCATACAGTTCCTTTATAAAACAGTGCTACTTTAATCTGTTTCATATATGTGTATTAAAAAGAATGCAGACATGATATCCTAAAAATGAACATCAGAAAACTTAACTGTATTTGCACAGTTCCTACAGCCCAATGGATCACAGAAATACTCACCTTATCTGTTATTGTTGCAATGTATCGCATGCATTCAATATCAGATGGAAACTGATTCACTTCCTTTACCAAGAACTGTACAACTTTTAGATGACCCTTTAAAAAAAGAAAAAGAAACAACATCTGTAAATCTAAAAATAAATAAATAAATAAAAATAACTCCAATCTATCAAATCTTTTACAAGCTCTCAATGAGCATCCCAACTTGGAAAACACTCAAGAGCCCATTTGTCAAACCTTATCACAGGCTGTGGGTGAGTTTGATGGCCCTACCCTCCAGCTCACGTCTTGTACGGTTGTGCTTCTAGGTCACAGAAGAGCTGTGAAGGAACGCAGCATGGTTACAAGCACTGACAAGGTAGTCCTTCCTCCCCGATCCTTCACAGCTTTCTTGTGGCACTTTATGGTTCATGCACTTCTTCCACGCTTCTTGACATGTCACATACAAGCTGTGAGGGTTTTATTTGGTAGCTAAAATGTTAGCAAAGCCTTGAAATTAAAAAATATCCTTCTGGTTGCAAATAAGGGGGAAAAAGAAAAATTTCAAATCGACATTTTGTGACGCTCACTTTAAACACATGCTTAAATTCTCAAAAGTAAGAATAAATGCTTTACCTTACGAAATGCTGACATTAAAGGAGTTATTTTACGATTATCAGCAGCATCAACATCTGCACCAGCATGAACAAGGAGTTGAACTATGTCAAAATGGCCTCCATTAGCTGCAAGCCAAGTAGGCGTGTTCCCTTTCTTATTTCTCACATCAATATGTGAACCTCTAAAAATAAAGAAAATGAAAAAATTAGGCATACTATATTTGGCAAAGCAAAAAACAAACAAACAAACAAACAAACAAACCAGAGGAAACATCTTAAATGCATACGTTCAAAGTGCCGTAATCATCTGCCGATAGTGCATAACTTTACGGTGGAGGTGGGTAGAGCCAAGAATCAGAACCAACCAGTCTACAGACTGTACCTGGCAGTACACCTATTGCAGGGACTGTGAAAGTCATGTGAATGCCGATTGTGTCTACAGTAAGATGCCCAGGTCGTGATGTAACAGCGCGGCCAGAATTTCATCCAAACTGCATTAAGCTCTGCCACTCTTTGGGTAAGTTCACACAGGGCGTCTTTGCTGCTTTTTTTCTGCAGCAAAACCTGATCATCTTGACAGGAAAGAAGTTGCATCAAAAACACAGGTTTAGGTGTGTTTTTTGGTGCGTTTTTTTTCTTCCTCTTTGTCCAGGCTAATGTCCTTGGATTTTCAGCAGCAAAAAACGCAGCAAATAATGATACCTGCGTATTTGCTGCGTTTTTTTTCAACACCCATTCAAGTCAATAGGTGAAAAAACGCAGCAAAAACGCTGAAAGAAGTGACATGCTCTATGTCAAAAAAACGCAGCAAAGCACAAAATACTGATCATACAAAAGACCAATGTGTGTGCATGAGATTTCTGAAATCTCATAGGCTTTGCTGGTACTGTAAAAAGCAGCTGAAAATTAGCACAAAAAAAACACAGCAAAAACATCTTGTGTGAACTTATCCGTTCACTGAAATGTTCCCTTTCAGAACAAGAAGTCTTATTTTATAACCACCACATCAATTGTGGCAACAGCTACTTGAAGAACTTGTGATGGAATTCTGCAATTCTAGAGACTTATTTCGCTATTTTGTATGCAGGATTTTATACCCCAAACTAATGGCACGTATATAAAGCTGCTTTAAGGCTTATTAGATCCTTACCTTTTTTGGTGAAATACAAACTACACATTTCTCAAAGAGAAAAGTTTAAGCTGTAAGTGTAGTGGGTGGGCATTATACTTCCAGCTCTCCTGCGTCTCCCTATTCCCTGCCCGCCTCCTGTCTATATGACTTACAGGTCAGCCATGTTTCAGCGATCTGTTAGACAGGAGGCAGGCAGTAAGCTGGGATAAGCCAGAGAGGCAGTAAGCTGGTCGTGTTATGCCCGTGCACTGCCCATACAATCATTAGTTTACAGTTACAACTATGGATTTCTCTAGAACCGCAAAAAAGATTTCTCCATAGAATGGTAAGGATTTATTCAGCCTTAATTAGCCTTTATATACACGCCATTAGTTCATCAAGGCGCTATTGTCACAATTGATGTGGTTATCACAAAACAAGAAGACTTTGTAGCAGAGTGTGTGCATAATGTGCATGATGTAAAGCTATACATGTACAATACACATGCAGCAGAGAAACCAACAATAGTACTACTATCAAGCGCTCACGGATCCAATTGGTAAGACTCATCTGTAGTATATTTTATACGGTTTTTGCCTCTATGTAGATGCCTTGCACAGGCGTGTACTACGGAGGACAGAGAATGAACTTCAATCCAATATTGCAGCCAGCATGCAGCCAGCGGTTAAGGAAAGGGTGAATCAAACACCTGAAAACTCCGCCCATATGATCGAAAACCGGTCCCGCCAAATTCAGGTGACAGGTTCCATTTAAGCCATGTATGGGCACACCTCTGACAAAGAATGGTAACTCAAAATATGAATGCATTCATTAGTTTCGTGGAAGTTTTCTCAAGGACAACCTCAAAGTTAACATGATGCCAAATTCTATAATGAGAACAAATGTACTACAACTGACATGTCAGGAGAGTTGACAAGTCCTCTATAAAGGGAACCGTCGGTCACTCTGATAGTATCTGATCTGCAAGCTAGATGTTATGGAGATGAGCAGCTGAACAGATCGTTGTTATTTTTGTTAGAAAAATTTAAAAAAAAAACGTATTTTGTTCAGTGAAATCCCAGGTGTTTGTATGAATGAGTCAAATAGGTGGTCCTATTCAGTGGGAACGGCCACTTGACTCATATATACAATCACCAGGGGGTTCAATTAATAAAATAAAAGTTATACTGAATTTTTCATAAAAACCTTTATACCATTCTGCTCAGCTTCTCCATCTCTATACCATTCTGTCCACAAAGCTGACTGCAGATACAACGTGACAGGTCCAATAAAGTAGAAGTTTTATTTTAATTCAGTAACACTCACCGATTAATAAGAAGCTCACAGAATTTGTAATGTCCTTTATCTGCAGCTATTGTCAAAGCAGTATCTCTTGACGAAGGCACGGGTGGAGAGTTGACATCTGCTCCTTTGTCTAATAGCACTCTGCCCACCTCAGCATAACCTCCAGAAGCAGCTTCCATCAGAGGAGTAAGACCGGTCTATTAAAAACAATAAATGGTTTAGGAGGACCTGTCAGACGACAAGTGTGAAATAAGAATCTGAAAAGAGGATCAACCTGTGGCCACTGTGCAACTTATCAGTGGTGAAAAGAGTAATCACAACTTGAAGATTGTGGAACCAAGATGGTATAATTTGGAATGCTCAACTTGAGAATATTCTATATGCATCATGACCATAGTTTCTCAGATTAGATATGTCATAAGGTTGGTGGCAGTCTGACTGCCAGGACCCCAACCTATCCCAAGAAAATATGGAAATGTGAATTCATTTCTTGGAGTCAAGACCTTATCTGAAGTCTCAACGAAGTCTTAAAAGTAAGTAGATCATCACTGTTCTACGCTCAAATGGAGCCACTGCACCTCAACAAATACCAGTTTCTTTAGGGTGGTAAGGTTTCGAGCTCCAATGCCAATATTAAATCAGACTTTCAAAAAATATGTTGCTTAAATTATGTGAACGCCTGATCACAACAATGAATTTGTTGGAGGTATTAATTTCAGGATGTCCCCCTTTTGTGACTTGGCTAGATGCTGCCACTATAGTTGGCCTTTTGGTATTGCCATTGAATGCCTTCTTAAATTTGTCAATAAATATTTCAGTAAAGTCCACATAGACTATGAAACAGTTATTAGTCAACTGTCAAAGTACTTTTGAGACACGGAAAATGGAGGAACTGTGTGACCAGCAGCTGCAATAATTGTGTAAACCTCCTTGGAGTTAAGATGGAAGTCTACATTTCAATCAATCACAGACTGATGGCTTTGTTATACTGGCGTACAGGGATTCCATTATGAAAATCCTGCCCTAAACTATGGACCCAACCATAGTTCCTAATTCACCAGTGCCTTGGAACAACATGCAACTGTTTACTAAAGCTTTAGAAGCAAGATTGTTGTAGCCATCAATGAAAGGAGATTAAATCTAGTTTAGTGAACAGCTGAGATTTTGCTACGCCCGCGATGTGAACCCTATTATGGAGCCATATTTCCCTGCGGTGTAGGAATGATTTTGCTATGCCCGCAATGTGAACATTCTCTATTATGGAGCCATATTTCCCTGCTGTGTAGGAAGGCAAGGTTCCACATCATAGTTAGTCAGGATGGCCGAGTGGTCTAAGGCGCCAGACTCAAGAGTGATCTCTTTCCCCAAAAAGATGAAAAGATGGGTGTTCTGGTCTCCGTATGGCTGAACTGGATGGACAAATGTCTTTTTTCGGCCTTACTAACTATGTTAACTATGTTAATACTTGTTCTTTCATACAAAACCAGTAGATAAGAATGGCCTTTACACTCCTATCCTTCACAATATTTACCTGATAACCATGAATTTATGAGGCTTAGTCCAGAGCTTTAAATCCTGCTCTACTGTAGGTTTACAATAAGGAGTCAAAGCTCCAGTAATCTAGGAGCAAGTCAGGTCTCTGGCAGTAAGACTCTGATCTTACGGAGATCAGATTCTCTTGCATGAGAGAATTACACGACAGGTGAGGAGACAATGGAGGACTTCATTTCTCCATTGTCTCTGAATTAGGATAACATCCGGGCGCAGTTCGATGCTTCACCTGCACCCATGGACTTGTATGGGTGCACGTGATAGGAATAATCGGAGCCACTCGCAGCGTGCTGCATTTGTTTTCTCATGCCAAATCGGTATGAAAAAATAATCAGATCTGTACTGCTCCATAGTACAACATTGGGCCAAGTGCTATCCGATAAAACATTGCATACCACTCTGCGGTATAATACGCTTATATGAGGGAGCCCCTGCTGAAAAGCCTGTCTTTGTTATACCTGTATGCATTTTGGACAGACAGAAGTGCAGAAAATCCCACTTTTTGTCATTTAGTGTATGATCTATGCAATGAGAACATTTTCTGAAAGGGACAGTGATCATTTACTACAGAACTCCATTTCTACCAATATCTTATATGTAAAAATATTTGTTTCAGTAATAGGAAAGTTGTTCCTTGGCAAAAGGCTGGGGGAGCAGATTTTTCACATTCGCTTATATCTACCAACATTTGATAACTTACAAAAGCTGTACATAATAGGCAGGTTAAGACATTTGTACTTTTCTAGAACATATGACATACCTTGGCTCGGTGTTCAACATTAGCTTTCCTATCCAGGAGAAGACTCACGACTTCAGCTCGTCCCTGAAAGCATGCTAATGTGAGAGCTGTATTGCGATTGGTCTCAATCTGAGCATTAATGTCCGACCCCATATCAAGAAGCAGTTTAACTGCAGGAACGTGGCCATTCATAGCAGCCAACATTAGGGGAGAAATGCCCAATTTACTACCAGTCCTGAAAAACAAAACAAAAAACCCACAAAACTCATAAGACACACCATTAGCAGAGAATGAACATGGAAATAGAAGCACTTGTAAAACCGTAACATGCAGGCAAACAATTACCTAGAATTAATTTCTGCCCCAGCATTTAACAAAATCTTGATAATATTGACATATCCACCGGATGCAGCCAAACTGAGCGGTGTATAGTCTGAGACATTTCGGTGCTCTTTGTTGGCTCCTCGAGACAAAAGCAGCTCAACAACCTGTCAATTGCAACAGAAAAAAAGCATTTCTTGGTTAAAAGACAACTTCTTAACAAGACTAAACAGTTGAAGTTTCTAAAATCCATGACATAACTGTATGACTGCTAATGGATGACCCTATCAGGCCAAACTACATGCAGAGCACCAGGGAAGAGATTCCTGACTCACCTCTTGCCGGCCCCCAGAACACGATAGAGACAAAGGTGTATCCTTGGTGCGTTCAGACTGTGCCTCAATATCCGCGCCCTTATCTAAAAGGATTTCAACAACTCCTGCATGTCCCGCTGTAGCGGCCAAAATCAGAGGCGTGAAACCTGAAACACAATGCAAAAATGTAAAATGGCACATGGCGAAAAATGTAGTTATTACACTTCAATAAGAGTGGTCGCCTGTTAGCAATAGGGGTATGCAAGGCTTCAGTATTACATGGACAATGGGGAGGACTGACTTGCTTTACTGTGCCCACCCTAAAGCATAGCTTCTTCATGTAAAATGCTACTTTTTCAGAGGCTTAGGCCCATTAACAAATATGTCTTGCCTGTCCATGCACCCAAGACCACGTCTTGCTACTAGCTGATCTTTTCTCAGACACGGACCCATTGAGTTTCTCTTATCCACACACAGCAGTGTTAAGAATGGGTCCCAGTCTCCGGTCTGTGATGTTCTGTTTTGTGGATCAGATTTGGCTACTGAAGTGTATGTGGATCCGTGAGACCAATGAATCTAGGATGACTGACTTTGTACCACAGAGTTCCATCTAAGTTTCATCTATCTTTAATGGATCCAGTTAAGAATCAATGGATAAATCGGTCAGACAGCCTAGCAGAAAAAAAAGGTGAGAGATACAACTAGCATGACATGTTAGGAGGAGGGCAGGAAGCAGTCATTTCTCTCAGATGGTAACGCAAACTCACATGGACTTGCAGTAACTGAATGTGAGCAAAGCTGCTAGTCTTCGTTGTGGCTGCTAAACTCAAAGTACAGCACAGTGCGTTCTGCTCCAAAAAACGGTGACAACAGGTGATTGTTGGGGGTCCAACACAGAATCAATCTGAAAATGATTTCATATCTTAAGGACAGGCCTTGTGTAAGAGGCGTACATCTGTAGCTGAGGTTTGAAGGACGTAAATCTGGGGATTTATTATGATGGAATATAGGCTGAACTGGATGGACAAATGTCTTTTTTCGGCCTTACTAACTGTTACTATGTTTCTTATGACAGTTTTGATAAACTGTGCGCTGCAGTAGGAGGAGCAAAAATCCTTAACCCTTTCATGCTTTTGCCTTTGTGACTGTGCCAACTTTTACAATTTTGACCACTGTCACATTATGTGGTAATATATATTGGAACTCTCCAATAGATCTCAGTGATTCCAAGACTAAATTTTCGTTACATATTGTACTTCATGATGGTGGTAAAATTTCTTGGATATAACCTGGGCCTTACCGACTCAGAACAGATTATTACTAGTGATGAGCGAATATACTCGTTACTCGAGATTTCCTGAGCATGCATTTTTTTTGTGCTCGGAGATTTAGTTTTCATGGCCGCAGCTGAATGAGTCACATCTGTTAGCCAGCATAAGTACATGTGGGGGTTGCCTGGTTGCTAGGGAATCCCCACATGTAATCAAGCTGGCTAAGAGATGTAAATCATTCAGCTGAGGTGAGGAAAAACAAAACATCGAGCACTAAAAAAAAAATAAAATAAAATACTTGGAGGACACCCGAGCGTGCTCGGGAAATCTCGAGTAACGAGTATATTCATTCATGACTAATTATTACATCAATGTGATCGTGCACGCACTCAAGCTGTGAACGCGTGATCGCCGCCAGGTGTCAGCTGATTCTGATAGCTGACACCCGGTACTCAGTGCCAGTAGCAGTCCCGCACCACTCCTGGGACTTTAACCCCCCTAAATGCTGCAATCGAAGGTGATTGCAGCATTCTGGGAGCAGGCAGAGGGATGACAGCCCCTCTGTCCTTGGATCAGAGACACCACGACGTGAAGCACGTCCCAATCATTGCCATGCTGACCCGAGAACGACATCTGGGTCGCCAGAGCTAGTAAAGTTTCTAGATCATGCTCAGAGCATTGTCAGCAGCTTTATTTGTCAGTGCAGAGCTGACCGCTGCATAGCATAGGCTGGTTTCACATTTGCGTCTGTACACAGCGTATCATCTGCACAGATCTGCATGCATCATGAGTTTAACATGGCGTACGCATGGACATGGCCATGGCATACGCATGGACATGCCCATTGAGACATGCCCTCCTGGAAATATCGAACGCATGCGCATAAAAAACGCAAACGTAGGCAAAAAAAATGCATACAAACGCATGCACACGCAGCGCTTTTTTGCAATCATGTGTAAGCTGATGCGGATAAAAAAAACGCTGTGTAAGCATGCAGATGATACGCTGCGCACATATACACAAATGTGAACTTACCCATAGGGATGCTAAAATAATTGTAAAAATATATTTAAAAAAAAAAAAGATTGTACCCATAAATAAATATTTGTATGAAAAAATAAATAGTACACATTTGATATAGCCGTGTCCTGAACGACCTGGTCACCATAAAAACAATGCTTTATCATCATACCACTGAACAAAAAGTGGAATAAACCGCAATCAAAAAGAAGGGTATAAACAAATAGAGTACCGCTGACAACGACCTCTTGTCCTGCAAACAAGCCGCCATACAGCTTTATCAGCTGAAAAATAAAGTTATATCTCAGAATGAAGTGATGCAAACAATTTTTTCTATAAAATAGTTTTTATTGTGTAAAAGCACCAAAACATTTAAGAAAAAAAAAAAAATTATATATATAGCTGTAATCGTACCCGAAGAATAAAACTGCCTTATCAATTCTACCATACGCAGCATGACAACGCCCCCCCACCCTTTAAAAGAAAAAAAAAAAATCCCGAAATGCTGGTTTTTGTTCACTTTGTCTCCCAAAAATGGCACCAATAAAAACGTCAACTCGTCCCGCAAAAAACAAGCCCTCACACGACTATCGGCCAAAATATGGAACAATTACAGCTCTCCAAATATGCATTTGGGGCTAAAAATATATTTGTGGCGAAAATGTGATTTGTTTTTATTTTCACGGCTCAACGTTATAAACTTCTGCGAAGCACCTGAGTGTTCAATGTGCTCACCACATATCTAGATCTGTTCCCTGAGGGGTCTAGTTTCCAAAATGGTGTAACTTTTGGGGGATTTTCACTGTTTCAGCACATCAGAGGCTCTCCAAAAGTGACATGGCGTCCGCCAATTGTTCCAGCAAATTTTGGATTAAAAAGTCAAATGGCGTTTCTTCCCTTTCAAGCCTTTTTGAGCTCCCAGACAGTGGTTTTAGATGATATAGAGGATATAAACACATGCTATAGAAGGACAAAAAAAATCCCAAGTAAAGACCGCTCGGTCACACCACGATATACAGAGGAAAGAGCCCCACGCGTATCGCCACAAATCATGGCTCCCTCAGGGGAAAGTAAAGAGGGAAGGTTGTATGTTAAACTTATGTAGTCAAATAAATTACCTATGAGGCAGGTGTGTTGAGGTAGAATGGCGTCCAGAAACAGCAAGTACGAAGTGAAGAAGAGATCACTTCCTGGCACACGCTGGATGGCGTAAATGCGCATCTGAATTCACCGCGATCGCATAATAGCATAGTAAAGACGAAACAGCGCATGCGCATAAGAGGTACAGTGTGTAGGACCTGTGGGTCACATGTTAGGTCCTGCGCATTGTAAATCCCCATCGGTGAAGCCCAAAGAATGAACAAGAGGACCCATGACGAACATGTCTTTACATCAACACAATTTTTTAAACAAATTTTTTTGTTATGCAGTAATAAGGGTTAAAAATTGTCAAGCGATTTCTCATTTTTCCATAAAATTTACTACAGTTTTTTCAGGGACCACCTGACATTTCAAGTAACTTTGAGGGGCCTATATGACAGAAAATACCCAAAAGTAACACCAGTCTAAAAACTGAACTTCTCAAAGTACTCAAAACCACATTTAAGAAGTTTATTAACCCTTCAGGTGCCTCACAGGAATTAATGGAATATGGAAGGAAAAAAAAACATTTAACTTTTTTCCCATAAAAATATTTCTTTAGCGCCATAAAATCTGTTGTGCAATTTCTCCTAAATATGCCAATACCCCATATTTGGTGGAAAACTACTGTTTGGGTGCATGGCAGGGCTCCGAAGGGAAGGAGCACAGTTTGAGTTTTAGAAGACAAAATTGTCTTGAATCAAAAGCTGACACCATGTTGCTTTAGGAGAGCCCCTGAGGTGCCTAAAAAGTGTAAACCCCCACAAATGACCCCAATTAAGAGACTGGATCCCTCAAGATGAGTGGTGCGCACCTTGAACCCTCAGGGTCTTCATAGAATTTTATAATGTTGAGCCATGAAAATTAAAAACACATTTTTTTCAGCAAAAATGTTATTTTAGCCTCAATTTTTTTTACAAGGGTAACAGGAGAAAATGGAAGCCCAAGTATGTCGTGCAATTTATCCAAAGGACACAGGTACCCCATGTTTGTTGAAAAACTACTGCTTGGGCACATGGTAGGGCTGGAAAGGGAATTAGCGCTATTTTGGCTGGAATAGGTTGCGAATACCATGTCACATTTGAAGAGCTCCTGACATGCCAAAACAGAAGAAACTCCCACAGGTGATCCTATTTTGTAAGCTACACTTCTCGAAGAATTTATTTAGGGAAGTAGGGAGTATTCTTCAAATTCTGCCAATTTTATACAAGTTTGTGAATTGCCTGAGTAAATGAAATATTACTATTTTTTCCACTAAAATGTTGATCTGACCCCAAGTTTGCAATTTTCAAAAGGGGTAATAAAAAATGAACATAATTTGATGTGCAATTTCTCTCGAGTACATCAATACCCCATAAGTGGTCAAAAACTACTTTCGAGGCACAGTGCAAAGCTCAGAAAGGAAAAAGCACCACATTACAGTGCAGATGGTTTGAGGGGGCCATGTCACACTGGCTGAGCCACTAGGGTTCCAGAACAGCAGAAACCACCATAAGTGACCCCATTTTACAAACTACACCTCAATGAATTCATCTAGGGGTGCAGTGATCATATTGACACCACTGGGAAGTCAAAGAATTTTATACCATTGGGCAGTGAAGAAAAAAGCATAATCACCCTTCAAGTGACCCCATTTTGGAAATTACAACCCTTTGGGAATTTATCTATAGATGTAGTGATGATTATGACTCCATAGGTGTTTTCCAGAAACAAGCAGAAGTGGATGTTGCTAAGCGAAAATTGCAATCTGCCTTTGTAGTGACCAGTACGTTGTAGTGCCTAATGCGTTATGGGGCTCAGAACAGAGGGGGGCACTTGGATTTGCGTGCGCAGGTTTTTTTTTTTTTTTTTGGGGGGGGGGGGGGGGGAACATAGCGCTTTTCCAGATTGTGTTGACTCTTTTACTGGGAACATTTTGCATAATATAATTTAATTTATTTTTTTGCGCAGTTCCTCGTGTGGTATAAGTGATTATGCGACTTTATTCTTCGGGTCTGTGCGATTACAACGATATCAGATTTATATCAGGTTTTTTGTTTGGCTGCTGTCACACACAGACTTTTTTTCTTTTTTTTTTTTTACAAAAACAAGTTTTTGAATCACCATATTTTGAGAGCTATAATTTTTTTCATATTTCGTCCGAAAGAATCATGCAACAGCTTATTTTGTTGCGGGACGAGCTGCCGTTTTTATGGGTACGATTTTCAGGCACAAGACATTTTTTGATCGCTTTCTATTCCGATTTTGGGGAGGCAGAAAGAAAAAATTTAGGATTTTTTTATGTCGTTCCACGGGTAGCAAAATTGATAAGGCAGCTTTATTCTTTGGGTCAGCATGATTACAGCAATACTCCATTTACATAGTTTTTATTGTGTAAAATCGGCAAAAAACCATTTTATAGAGAAAAGCAAAGGTTCTCACTGTTTTTTTTTTTTTTTTTTAAGGCGTGCACCAAAGGGTTATCTGGTGTGACAGATTTAAAGGTCGCAATAGTTAACCCTATTTATACATAAATATACCGTACGTATTTATTGATTTAATATTTTTTCGCTTTTTAAATTTGTGGGGGTTTTATTGTTTTTTCAATAGTTTTAAACCATAGAACTTTTTTTTTTATTACTTTTTTTTCTCACTAGTCTTGGTATGGGACTTCAATTTTTATTTCTCTGATCACTGATCTCTGATCGTATTGCATTGTATGAGACCTGCCAGTTTGACACTTGCAGATCTAATAATCATCTTTTTATTTACATAGCACTAACATATTCTGCAGCGCTTTACAGTTTGCACACATTATCATCACTGTCCCCAATGGGCATCACAATCTAAATTCCCTATCAGTATGTCTTTGGATTGTGGGAGGAAACCGGAGAACCCGGAGGAAACCAACGCAAATACAGTGCGAACATACAATCTTGCAAGATGTTGTCCTTGTTGGGATTTGAACCCAGGACCCCAGTTCTGAAAGGCTGCAGTGCTAACCACTGAGCCACCGTGCTGCTATTTTCTAAATGATCGCGGCATCTATGGGACCTGATACCATCAGGTCCTGGTCCCGATGAGGTAACCTGAAAGCGCTACCACTCTGCACAGAGCTTGCAGGACCCTGGGGTCCCGAGCGGTCAACAGGTGCATGCCTCAGTAAATTTGGTGCAGCTTTCAAATGCTGTGAGCCACCTCCAGAAATTTTTACTCCAGTCTGGTTACTGAAGTATATTTTTATCAACTTTGGTGGCGTAAATTGTCATAAAGCAGCAGGGTGACTTCCCATCCTCTCCACTTTTCTCAAAGTTGGTAGAACTTACAACAGAAGTGAAAATGCTGTAGGTCACAAAGTTTTGTGCACAGTTGTGTAAAAATAGGGATTTTTGTGTTACTCACCGTAAAATCCTTTTCTCCGAGACGCTCATTGGGGGACACAGGACTGTGGGTGTATGCTTCTGCCGCCAGGAGGCTGACACTAAGTAAACTTGAAAAAAAGTTAGCTCCTCCTCCATCGTATACACCCTGACACTGGCTACCAGAGACTCCAGTTTGGTGCAAAAAGCAGTAGGAGAACAAAACACACAAAAAAAAAATAATATAACAGCATATGTACAGAAAACTTATGTCTAGAAAAGATCCTACTGACTAATGTAATCAGATAAAACCAAAGCCGCCAAAAGGCTACCAGGGAGGGAGCTGTGTCCCCCAATGAGCGTCTCTGAGAAAAGGATTTTACGGTGAGTAACACAAAAATCCCTATTTCTCCTTCGCCTCATTGGGGGACACAGGACTGTGGGATGTCCTAAAGCAGTCCCTGGGTGGGAAAGATAACTCGCCAGTAAAAGACATCCAGACAATGGTATTCCTATAAATGTGCCACTGCCGCTTGAAGAATCCTTCTACCCAGACTTGCATCTGCAGAGGTCTGGGAGTGGACATTATAATGTTTGACAAACGTATGCAGACTAGATCAGGTCACAGCTTTGCAAACCTGTTCTGCTGAGGCCTGGTGCCGAACGGCCCAGGAAGCCCCCACCGCTCTTGTTGAATGAGCCTTGATTCCGGCCGGAACAGTCATGCCCATGGTGCGATAAGCCTCCTGAATGGTCGCTCTTATCCACCTGGCCAGGGTAGATTTTGAAGCAGCGCATCCCCTCCTGCGACCCTGCGGAAGGACAAATAGAGCACCTGTCTGGCGAAAAGGAGCCGTACGGGAAATATAACTCCTCAGCGCCCTCACCAGATCCAACGTATGGAGAGCTTTTTCTATACGGTGCGTAGGTGCCGGACAAAAAGAGGGCAGAACAATATCTTCATTGATGTGAAAAGATGAAACAACCTTTGGCAAAAAGGACGGTGCCGGTCTGAGAACTACCTTGTCCTGATGAAATTGCAGAAAAGGGGGACGACAAGAAAGAGCTGCCAGCTCCGATACCCGTCTAATGGATGTTATAGCCACTAAAAATACAACTTTCCAGGAAAGAAAAATCAAAGAAACATCTTGCAGGGGCTCAAAAGGAGCGTTCTGTAAAGCCCTTAAGACCAGATTAAGGTCCCAAGCTTCCAAAGGAGTCTTATAAGGAGGGACCTTATGAGCGACTCCCTGGAAAAAAATCCTGACCTGACGATTAGTAGCAATCTTGCGCTGAAAAAGGACCGATAAAGCCGAAATCTGCCTTTTAAGGGTACTTGGAGCAAGCCCAGAATCAAGGCCTGCTTGAAGGAAGGCTAGAATGTTAGGAATGGAAAAACGCAGAGGAGGCAGCCCGCGCACTCTACACCAGGAAAGGAAAACCTTCCAAGTGTGATAGTAAATCCTGGCCGAGACGGGCTTACGTGCACTGATCATGGTATCAGCTACTTTTTGAGAAAACCCTGCCTGAGTTAAAACCCAAGATTCAACGGCCAGGCCGTCAAACACAGGACCCCTGAGTTCTGGTGGTAGATCGGCCCTTGAGATAGAAGATCCGGACGATCGGGGAGCCGCCATGGAACCCCGGCGAGAAGTTGTACCAGGTCTGCATACCAGGTTCGTCGAGGCCAATCCGGGGCGATCAGGATAGCCGGCACTCTCTCCGATTTGATCTTCTTGATTACCCTCGGGAGCAGTGCCAGAGGAGGGAACAGATAAGAGAGATGAAATTGGTTCTAAGACAGTACCAGCGCATCCACGGCGATAGCCTGGGGATCTCGGTGCCAAGAGACAAAACTGGGCACCTTGGCATTCACCTTGGACGCCATTAGATCCACGTCTGGAGTTCCCCAAAGATGGCATATCTGCAAAAAAACCTCGGGATGGAGAGACCATTCCCCGGAGGCTAGACCCTGACGGCTTAGGAAATCTGCCGCCCAGTTTTCTTCGCCCGGAATGTGGACCGCTGAGATCACAGAGTGATTTCTCTCCGCCCAGAGTAGAATCTGTTTTACCTCCTGCATGGCTGCCTTGCTGTGGGTGCCCCCCTGGTGATTTATGTAAGCTACCGCTGTGGCGTTGTCCGATTGAATTCGGACAGGGCGACCCGCCAGAAGACGTAACAAGGCTAGCCGAACTGCTCAAATCTCTAAGATATTGATGGGGAGATCTGATTCCCGAGGAGACCAGCATCCCTGAGCTGTGTGATGGAAGAACACTGCTCCCCAACCCAGGAGACTGGCATCTGTTGTGACCACTAGCCAATTGGTTGGGTGAAAGGGCTTCCCCCTGAGTAGAGATGAGCTGTTTAGCCACCAAGAGAGCCTGCTTGATCTGGAAAGACAACCGAAATCTGCGGTTGAGAGAGAGAGGATTTCTGTTCCACACTGATAGGATTGCTCGTTGGAGGGGTCGAAGATGAAGCTGTGCAAACGGAACCACCTCTATGGTTGCAACCATCTTTCCTAACACCCTCATCCTGGACCGAATCGTATGAGGGTATGGTTGTAGAAGATTCCTCACTTCCCGCCGAAGGGCTAGGACCTTGTCCTGGGGAAGGATAGATAGGGCTTGAGAGGTGTCGAAGATCATGCCTAAAAAAGAGATTTTCCGAGACGGCTGTAGGGATGATTTCCTTAAATTTACCAACCAACCTAGACGGGAAAGGGTGTCCAGAGTGATGCCGACATTTTCCCTGCAAGATTGAAATGTCGGTCCCTTGATCAGCAGATCGTCTAGGTATGGCAAGACGACTATACCTCGGGAGTGCAGAATGGACACCTCAGTCGACATGACTTTTGTGAACACCCTGGGAGCGGAGGCCAGTCCGAAAGGTAATGCCGTGAACTGGAAGTGTAGATTGTTTACGGCAAACCGGAGAAATCTTTGATGAGGCGGAAAGATGGGAATATGAAGATAAGCATCCTGAATGTCTACTGAGGCCAAAAATTCTCCCTTTTCCAGAGAGGCGATGACCGACCGCAGAGACTCCATCCGAAAGTGTCGAACGCGGACAAACCTGTTTAAGAGTTCGAGATCTAGGATAGGCCTCACTGCTCCGTCCTTTTTGGGCACTAAAAAAAAATATTGGAATAAAAGCCCTGAAACCTTTCTTCCTTTGGAACAGGAGAAATGACACCGCTGATACGGAGAGACTCTATGGAATTGAACAAACTTTGACGGAGAGATTTGCACCTGGGAAGACTGGATGGGAAGAACCGGGGAGGAGGAAGACGGACCAGCTCTATCTTGTAACCTGAAGATACGAGCTCTGCCACCCACTGGTCGTGAATTACCTGAAGCCAGACCTGGCGAAATAAAAGTAGACGTCCGCCTACTTTTTTGGAGACACCCGGAGGAGGCCTCCAGTCACTTGGCCGAAAATCTTTGAGTCCTAGATCCTCTGGATCTAGAAGACTGGGGACGCATTCTTCCCCCTTGGCTGGCCGTATAAGAGATCCGACCGTCTCGGTCCTGATTGGGCCGACCCTGCGCAGGAGAGCCTGATGCTGGGGCCCATCTGACATAGCGAAAGGTTCTAAAACGGGCCTGAAATTGGCGCCGAAAAGGCTGTCTAGCCTTCTGCTGATGAAGAAACTTGCTTTTCCCTCCTGTGGAGTCAGAAATTAGCTGATCCAGCTTTTCTCCGAACAAACGACCACCCTGATACGGCAGGGATGTAAGAGATTTTTTAGAGGTAGAATCAGCCCGCCATGACCTTAACCAAAGGGCCCTTCTGATGGCAATAGCATTAGACGCAGCCGAAGAAGCACAATCTGCCGCATCCAGAGATGCGTTAATCAGATAGCTACCAGCCATAGCTACCTGAGACGACATTTCAGCCAATTCCGCTGACACATTACCTTCTTGGAGAGCCTTAGATAACGAGTCTGACCAAGATATCATAGCCCTGGCAACACAAGATTCTGCAAAGGAAGGAAAAAGTGCTGAGCTTGAGGCCTCAAAGACGAAACGAGCCAAACTCTCTATAAGACGATCCGTAGGATCCTTAATCGATGAACCATTAGGGAGAGATAGCAACGTGTTAGAGGCTAAACGGGACACTGGAGGATCTACAGAAGGATTTTCTGCCCAATCACTACAAAGTTCCGAAGCAAAGGGATACCTAGCCTTCAGAGCTCTTTGCCCTGAAAAGCGTTTGTCCGGATGCTCCCGATTGCGTCGAATCAGGTCCTCGAACTCAGGATGAGAGGAAAAGACCCTATGGGCCCGTTTAGTCCGCTTAAATGAGACCTTATGATCAGAGGAAGAGGCGAGCTCGTCTTCTATCCCCAAAGACTGATTGACAGCTTCAATTAGGCTGTCTACTGACTCCTGAAACCCAGGTTTATCAAAATTTAGAGACTTCCGACTCGTAGTCAGTCTCAACTTCCCCGCTTTCTGCAGGGGAAGGAGAGCGAGATACGGAACTCCAGGATGCGGAAGCACCTGAGTGCCTGGGCGACGCTTTGCGAATCCGCTTTCCATGCGTCTGTCGAGTGAGAGCGCGGCCCCTGCAGGCCGAAGACTCCTGAGACTCCGAGGCCCTCTCTGAGACAGGTGGATTACCGGTCCCGACCGCCGGGGTCTGCAGAGATTTGATCGCTTCAGTAAGGGACGCCATGGATTGTGACAAGGACGTGACCCATTCCGGTGGAGCTACCCCAGTATCTGCTTGAGGGACCGGAGAGACTACTGGAGAACTGGCAGGGGGGGCTCCTGGACGCGTTCAGAGTCACAGGCCTCGCAGAGGCGATTACTTTGGGCGTGCGGATAAAGGGCACTACAAGATACACAACTGGTAAAAAGAACCGTGTGAGTCTTAACCCTTCTAGACATAACGATCCGTAATGCTATACCCAGGGCCAGAGACTGGGAAAAAAAAGAATGCTTCAGCCAGATGGGGGAGAAGCACTTACCCCAGTCCTCTGTCCCCACGAATACAGAGATGGATCCTGACAGCACGATACGGAGCCCAAATGTGTTGCCTTATATGTCCAGCAGGCTATAGGGGGGAGGGACCGCCAAACTATGCTGCAGCCTAGAGTAGGCCCGAAGCCGGGGCCTCCATTTTCCCCCTCAGTGAAAGGAGAAGCCGGAACCGGACGTGACGCGCCGGAAGGGGCGGAGCCCCGCAGCGCGGCCTGCTGGACGGAAGTCCCAGGCTCCAGGAAGCAGCCCCACGCCTGCAGGAAGCCAGGCAGGGCCGAAAACTCTGGATGAACAGCAGCGCCGATCTCCGCTTCCAACGCCGCGGCGTCGCTCCGGAAGACGCTGCTGCGCCGCTGACCTAACGCCGCGGCGCCGCTCAGGATAATGCGGCGGCGCCGCTGTTCTAACGCCGCGCCGGATCAAACCGCAGCGCCGCCGCCCATCACACAAACAGGACGCCTGCCTCACCCGGAGATGCCGCAACAGGTAACCTAACCTGGTGCCAGGAGCCCCCCTTAGTCACACCACACTCAGCGAGGGGTGGAAATAAATGACGGTGCAGGAACCCAAACTCCATTATCCCCAGGATAAGGAGAGGGACCGTCCTCCACCCCAGCTAACACCCCGCGCAGGGGTGTAGAAATCAGGGGGGAACACACGGACGTCTAGGTGCACCTGTACAGCCTGGGGTCTAGATACCTCAGGGTGGTCAGGGCCAAGTCCAGTGAAAAATCCCACGTAGCGGGGAAGGATACGTGGAGAATATCGCACGTGCTTGCCCGTTGATGGTTTGGGGAGATCGGACCCTCAAAAAGGTCAGTCACCCCCTCAATCCAAAATGTTGAAAGTCGGGTCCAAAAATCCAGGACCCAGAGATGTGCCTCCTTGAGACACTAAGCATAAACTGGAGTCTCTGGTAGCCAGTGTCAGGGTGTATACGATGGAGGAGGAGCTAACTTTTTTTCAAGTTTACTTAGTGTCAGCCTCCTGGCGAAGGAGAAATTGTGCATCATTTACAAAGTATGCCAGAATTCCGGAGAAACATCTTTATGTCGGGCTATTTGTTTATTATGGTCTTGCAGAAAATACATACATGTGTTTCTACACAACCTATTGGCCATGTTAGCCAGCTAATGACCTTCCTCTTGCTATTACCTTTGGTCAATTCTATAGCAAACCAGAAGTTTCTCCTGCCCTCCAACCAAGCCACATGGTTACTGAAGCAAGCTTGGTTTTTGGCTCCCCAAGCCTTTCAAGAAAAAAGCAATATGTACACCATCAAATCCACTTGCCAAGTCGAAGACACTGGATACAAGACAAGCGGGTGCCAATTACTTGGCTAGTATACTACTCCGTGGCTATTAGGTTCTGTAGAAATATATGCATACATGCATTTTCAGCAAGACCATAAAAAGAAATAAAGTACATTACGTTTGTGACAGCTTTTAAAGTGCATCGTTCAGTAGTTTTAGCATGTTAAACTGGCCATATCATGGGATGATGGCTGCCAAGCTGAATAAAACTTTTTTTTTTTTTTTTTTTTTTAAAGGGGGTGTTATCAGTTATTCATCTTTGGTAGCGTTGACTTCTTCCCTTGCATGATGACCTTGAAGCCTTTGATAATGTAATGGATCAAACAGGGATAAAGATAAAACACGCCTAGAGAGTATGTCAGACCTGTGTGTGAGACATATAATGACACCAATCTGCTCTCCTCACTAATGTCCCTGTATAGGAAGGGCAGTAAAGTAGAGTGGTGCCTCACTACTAATACCTCTACTTTCACAACATTGCCAACACTGATCGAATCCATCTATTTCCACACTAACAGCACCATGAGAGCACATTCAGATTTTTTTCTTCCTATGACTTGCTGCTGCTTTCTAGTGCATTAAGGAAAAAACGTGTAATTGCAATTTGAATACAGCCGAAAAAACTCCAGCTACACCATATCACAGAAAAGTTAATCTTTGCAGCCCCTAGCATTTAATTCTCTCCTTGTAGCTGAACATTGAACTAGAAAGCCTCATATTTTAAACTGTATTTACCTGCCGATTAGCACCAAAGCTACAGGCAAATAGCATTTTTTTGCCCAACAGGTTATCTTTACAATACCCTTAAGGTACCGTCACACTAGACGATATCGCTAGCGATCCGTGACGTTGCAGCGTCCTGGCTAGCGATATCGTCCAGTGTGACAGGCAGCAGCGATCAGGCCCCTGCTGTGATGTCGCTGGTCGGGGAAGAAAGTCCAGAACTTTGTTTCGTCGCTAGATCTCCCGCTGACATCGCTGAATCGGCGTGTGTGACGCCGATTCAGCGATGTCTTCGCTGGTAACCAGGGTAAACATCGGGTTACTAAGCGCAGGGCCGCGATTAGTAACCCGATGTTTACCCTGGTTACCATCGTTAAAGTAAAAAAAACAACCACTACATACTTACCTACCGCTGTCTGTCCCCGGCGCTCTGCTTCTCTGCACTCCTCCTGTACTGGCTGTGAGCACAGCGGCCGGAAAGCAGAGCAGTGACGTCACCGCTGTGCTGACCGGCGCTCACAGCCAGAGCAGAGAAGCACAGCGCCGGGGACAGACAGCGGTAGGTAAGTATGTAGTGGTTGTTTTTTTTTTACTTTAACGATGGTAACCAGGGTAAACATCGGGTTACTAAGCGCGACCCTGCGCTTAGTAACCCGATGTTTACCCTGGTTACCGGCATCGTTGGTCGCTGGAGAGCTGTCTGTGTGACAGCTCTCCAGCGACTAAACAGACGCTGCAGCGATCCGGATCGTTGTCGGTATCGCTGCAGCGTCGCTTAGTGTGACGGTACCTTTAGCTACAGAAGCAAACAAAATAATACACTGATTGGTATTTAATTTTGTGGACTTCAGCGTCACTCGTATCACAAAAGACTCAGTTAGGGTCCCACAGTGAAGAAGGGTAAGCAGTGGATAACCACATCCCCATGAGGGGCAAATTAGAGCTTTGCTGGCAATCCCCCAGTATTACTGCAATTGCTTGCATTTATTCACCTCTGCAGGTGAGTGAGCCTTAGGCTATGTGCACACGTTCAGGAATTCATGCACAAAATTCCTGACAATTCCGGTTTTGCCGCGGTTTTTTCCGGACACTTCCCAATGCATTTTGGAGTGGGAAATCCGCAAAAAAAACGCAAAAAGATAGAGCATGTCCGGATTTTGTGCCTGATGCGTTTTTTTTTGCGGAAAAAAACGCATCATGTGCACAAAACATGCGGAATTCATTCTAACTGATGGGATGCTTATTGTATGTGGGTTTTTTTTGCGGTTTTATAGCGTTTTTATCGGGAAAAACCGCGAAAAAACCAGAACGTGTGAACACAGCCTTAGTGTAGGTAGCTTTGGTCAATGATTTAATGCAAGTACCTTTTTTGTCTCGGTGTTCAATATTAGCACAACGAGTTATTAGGACAGATACAAGCTCCTCATGGCCTCCAGCACAGCCGAGCGTTAATGCAGTATCATGATTGCTTTCAGTCTGTAGAGGAAAAAAAAAAGGGAGGGGGGAAACTGTCACATTTCAACCCAATCTACAGGAGTATACAAAATTTGGGTTGTAATTACGTGTGCATCTATGTCCACTGAAGTAAAGGCTGGTAGCAAAGCATCTTGATCTCCATTTGTTGAAGCTGGCTGGAGTACAGAAGAAGAAACTGTTGTAGATGGGTCACTACCAGACACTGAAAATATTTTGTCGGATACACCTAAATGGGGAAAAAAAGAAAGAAAAAAAAATGTACATTGGTATGTACAGATAAATGCAGACAAACCTGAAAACCCTCATCTTATGAGGACCTCTTTATGACTTAAAGGGGTATTCCCATCTCCAAGATCCTATCCCAATATGTAGTAGGAATAATATAAGCAAATAGCTCCAATTAGAAATATAGTATAGTTCTTCTGATTCGCTATGTCACTTATCTCATGTGGGGCATTGTAGTAGCTTAGGTAGTCATGGTTAACATTCGTATACTGACGAAGTGCTTAGTGGTAGAAACCATGGATACCGAAGCTACTACAATGCCTGCACAGGAGTTAGGTAACAGTTAATCAGAAGGACTATACAACATTTCTAATTAGAGGTATTTGCTAATATTATTACATCTACTACATATAGGATCTTGGAGATGGGAATACCTCCAAGTTTCAATCTGTTTTACCAACCTTTACAGTAATAAAACCATGCAGATGAATTGCAGTGCTGCATTTTTTTTTTGCAATTCCAGAAACAAGTAATGTTTCTGACTTCCTGTCGTAATCACAGGTACGAGTCTCCATAGTAACAGACAACACGATAACCAAGGGTAGTCTGATCCTGCAGTCGTACTCAAAATCTGTCACCAACTTTTTGCTAAACAACAGAATGAATTTGAGAAGTAGAGGACAGATGGGCTTCAGAATTAGACTCCATTAACTCTATACAAGATGCAAATTGTTCTGTACAAACAATAGCAAACTGGCATTACAAATATAAAGTCATTGGAACAACAAAAGTAAAAACTAGTTACAAAAGGCAGACATCATATATAGCTTTCATTTCTCTTATCTACAATCTCCCATATGGACAAACTGGGTCGTAAGAGCAAACACTAGATTTCTAATGAGGCTTCCAAGGATATTTCTGTAAATCACATGCCGTGACCCACTACCACAAAAGTGCAGATGCTGGAAAATCGCCAATTGTTACCTGCAGATTGTTGTGTTTCAACTCGTTTTCACACCACACAAATTTGACATGACCAGACACTTGACTCCTACCACTTAAGCATTCCATACAGACTGGTTCATTTTTGTCCGTTCTTACCTGCCATAATGTCATCAAGAGTATCATTTAGCATTTGGGCAGGAGACGCGATCATTAAATTTTCCGCAACTTGAGCAGACATGATATTACTACTGTCAAGTGTCTGTTCCAGGACGACATTACTGCAAGATATGACCGGTTCACTAGAACCTATTCCTGAAAGGCCGAGGTCATTCGATAATTTTGGCGCCATGTCCATGGGTGGCAATACCCTCTCTCCTTCACACGACTGTAGAAGTACTGTGTTGCAAACTGTACTTAATTGATCCAAGTCTTGACATTTCTCATCGGGAAAAATCACCTCTTCAACTATTAACGTAGAACTGCTAGGTAGCGAACAAGGGGGGAAAACAACAGTTTCTGGGTCAGGAGCATCTTCCAAGTTCTCTTTGCCAACTTGCTGCTGCGTTTTCATCTGCAATTGCCTTTCTACTTTTTGAAGTTCTTTCAGGATTTTCTTTTTCTTTTGAACCTGTTCTTCTCTGTTCTTTTTTAATTCCTCAATTTTATCTTTATTTAATGGCTCGCCCTGAATCAGTTCCAATGATTTTAGTTGTGCTCTTTCAATAGCACTAATCCGCTGACCAAGTTCATTGAGCTTTCCTTCCGTTTCCTCCACTGTGCAATCGGGGGGTTGATATTGCTGGAGAGGACATCTTGTTTCGGTGTCTGAAGAGTGGAGATTATAAGGAGTCCTCTTGGATGCACCTGTACAAAAAAAAAAGAATACATTTTTCTACAATGTTCATATTCTTGATCAGAGTAGAGCCATTTTGTATGCCAGCGTTACTGCAAGACAAAGAAATTTACAAGACAAATTACATGAGGGTGAACTATGCTCAGATCAGCTAGGATTTAAAGAGTTCTTTTCAACTCGGTTTTGGCATAGCCAAAGCACAAGTGGTGATTAGGATTTACCGGTCTGATATTGCAGGGCAGCCTTATTCTGACAGTCTATAGACAGCAGAGGAAACATTTCTTGGAAAAACAGACCAATCTTCGAGAACACGTCAATACTTCTAATGTCCCACACATGTAGACTGAGACCCAACACCAGGGGTGGGGATTCTGGTGTAAAAGCTGCAACTAACCAGGCAATAGCATTCTCCTAACCATTCACCGATCAGTCTATAGAGGGCCATGCCCCAATCACAAAGGTTATCGTATTAACCCTTTTTGCGCGGTGCTGCTTCTCCGCATCCTCTTCACACAATCAGACTGAGTGCCAATATAAGCTTATATTGCTGGCCTAGAAGCCGTCCATTTTATCCCTTAAACCACAGCCAGTTTTTGTGTTTGTACTTTTGTTTCTCCTTTCCCTTTGTTTCTATATTATATATATTTATATTTGTATTAGGAGCTTGTTTTTGCAGGATGAATTGTAGCTTTGAAGATTCAAAGTGTGGTGAAATCGCCCCCTAGGACTCCCATTTAATTCCTCAATTGGTGTAGGTTTTGATTTTAAGGTGGCCATTGTGTGATAAAAATGACCTGTAAATAGGATTCTTTGGATCACCATGATTATGGCGATACCAAATGTCTTTTTTTTTTTTTATTTAGTGGTGAAAAAAAGTTCAGAAGTTTGTATTGAAAATAAAATTTGAAAAAATTAAACGCCTTAGAAAATGGTGACAAAAAACAAATTTTAGTCTTCCAATGATGGGATGTGTGAGCAATTGCTTTTTGCAATGAAAGCTGACTTTTTTTTTTTTTTTTTTGGGGGGGGGGGGGGGGTGGGAGGGGGGGAGTAAATACAATGTTTTGATTACTTTTAATTACATTTGTTTCCATAGGAGTGAAGACCGAAAGACGGCAATTCAGGCATTTCGATTTGGTTTATTATTACTTGCTTTACAGTCACAAGAGGTGAGGACACCTGGACGTAGCCTCAGGAGAATATGGTAAAGTTGGAGCCTTCTACATCTCATTTAAATGGATTAATTCCATCTCCCCCATTTTCTAACATTTACATGACAGAATCATGTGTAGTTTGGAATTGATATTTAGCATAAAGAAAATGCAAGAAAGGGTCTTTGTATGGAGGTGTAATTCATCGTGCATAAAGCTACCTTCACACATAACGATATTGTTAACGATATCGTTGCTTTTTGTGACGTAGCAACGATATCGTTAATGAAATCGTTATGTGTGACAGCCACCAACGATCAGGCCCCTGCTGGGAGATCGTTGGTCGCTGAATAAAGTCCAGAACTATTTCGTCGCTGGACTCCTCCTGACATCGCTGGATCGGCGTGTGTGACACCGATCCAGCGATGTCTTCACTGGTAACCAGGGTAAACATCGGGTAACTAAGCGCAGGGCCGTGCTTAGTAACCCGATGTTTACCCTGGTTACCATCCTAAAAGTAAAAAAAAACAAACTACATACTTACCTACAGCCGTCTGTCCTCCAGCGCTGCGCTCTGCTCTCCTCCTGCACTGGCTGTGAGCGTCGGTCAGCCGGAAAGCAGAGCGGTGACGTCACCGCTCTGCTTTCCGGCCGCTGTGCTCACACAGACAGTACAGGAGGAGAGCAGAGCACAGCGCTGGAGGACAGAAGGCTGTAGGTAAGTATGTAGTGTTTGTTTGTTTTTTACTTTTAGGATGGTAACCAGGGTAAACATCGGGTTACTAAGCGCGGCCCTGCGCTTAGTTACCCGATGTTTACACTGGTTACCGGCATCGTTGGTCGCTGGAGAGCTGTCTGTGTGACAGCTCTCCAGCGACCAAACAGCGACGCTGCAGCGATCCGGATCGTTGTCGGTATCGCTGCAGCGTCGCTTAAATGTGAAGGGGCCTTAAAGCAGCTTTGGATCGCTATGCAGCAGGGCCCGAGTACCAAGCGGAGATACCATGTGCACAATGGTCTGCACTGGCGTTAAGTGTGGACCCCTCGAAGACTTACACATTCAACATCAAAGTGTGTCTCACAAAAAAAGATTTCTTGGAACAATTGTCCATGTTAGAAAATCAATACCATTTTGGCCAGTGACAACTTAAGTGCTTACCTTTCCCCAAATCAATCTGGTCTGGAGGCTTATCTGGTTCTTGAGGTGGCACCACCATTGCAAGCGTATGCATTGGTACACAAGAGATCTACAGCAACATAAAGGAGTGACAACGTCAGGTCATAGCTGCTAACTTTTGAATCAAATAGATTTTAATTAAGAATTAGATTGCATTTATATGTAACATCCTTATTTTCATTTCAAATTTTTAACAGTGTCAAACCCCATTATCCCCAAATAGCTGCTCACTTTACAGCAGACACAAGACACCCATTACACTGGAAATTGAAAACTAAGTCTAAATTCTGAATTTTCTTTGCTGCACATACTGCTTGTCACTTGTCCCATTTCTTTAAAGAAATATTATATTATTAATAATTGGGAGATGGTCAGATTTACCAATATTCTGACATTGTGACAGCATAACACACACTTGGCAATTACAGTAGATGTGCCAAGTTTATCATACTGGCAGTTTCATTGAGGTTTTCTCCCCACTGCCCGTCTTGGTGGTTACTTTAGTCTCTTCTTTTGAGCCTAAAACTGCCACAAACCAATAACATGTCAAGTTTCAACAGAGTTGCACCTGTATTTGTAGAGACTCCTAAGAAGTATCCAGCAAAGTGCAAACATTTATTCTTCGGCTCAGATCCTTACATTGGTCTAACATGATCTGGCATAACGGACACCATAATAGTGGCACCACAGTAAGGTTATGTGCACACAGCACCAAAAACAAGAGTGTTGGAAGGAAAAACAGTACACATGTTTAGATGCTTCTTTACGTGCATTTTTCCTAATTCATTTGAATAGGTGAAAAACACTGAAAGAATTTACATGTTGCAGAAAAAAAATGTTGATGGCTCAAATCCAGAAAGGAGAAATTTGCAGCAAGTGTATGAGATTTCACAAGTCACATTCACTTTGCTGGTATTGTAAAGTGCAGGGTTGTTTTTTTTTTTTTTTTTAACCTTGAGAACTGCGTGAGGGAAAAAAAAAAAAAAAAAAAAAACAGAGCGAAAAAGCACTAAACATTAAATCTGCATAAAAGTTCTAGAAAATGAAAACATTAATTAAATATGAAAATTTTGTTGACGTTTATGTAAAACGAGAAACAGTTTCCAACTAAGAGGTATGCATTGGAGAAAATACAAGAAAATGGCAAGAAAATAACACAAATACACTGCATAGGAAACGTAACTTACAGCAAAGGGATCCTGGAGCGCAGAGGTCAACTGACTGATATCAGTAGGGGGAACAGACATCGCATTTTTGGGGTAATCCAACAAATAAGAAACCACGTTTGTATGGCCTCCTTTTGCAGCTTCTATCAGCATTGTGGATCCATCCTGAAAAACATAAATAACTCCTCAAAGTTTATCCAACACAAACAAATCTAAAATGTAATGGTGCCACGGTTTGTGGGAATTAGATTTTTAACACAGTCTATAGCATCCTAATGTTTTTTGCAACCTGGTTGTATTATAGGGGTAAGTTTATTTCATGTGAAAAATGGGCCTTAACCCCTTCATGACCCAGCCTATTTTGACCTTAAAGACCTTGCCGTTTTTTGAAATTCTGACCAGTGTCCCTTTATGAGGTAATAACTCAGGAACGCTTCAATGGATCCTAGCGGTTCTAAGATTGTTTTTTCGTGACATATTGGGCTTCGTGTTAGTGGTAAATTTAGGTCAATAAATTCTGTGTTTATTTGTGATAAAAACGGAAATTTGGCGAAAATTTTGAAAATTTCGCAAATTTACATTTTGAATTTTTTTTCTGTTAAACCAGAGAGTTATGTGACACAAAATAGTTAATAAATAACATTTCCCACACGTCTACTTTACATCAGCACAATTTTGGAAACAAAATTTTTTTTTGCTAGGAAGTTATAAGGGTTAAAATTTGACCAGCGATTTCTCATTTTTACAACGAAATTTACAAAACCATTTTTTTGAGGGACCACCCCACATTTGAAGTCAGTTTGAGGGGTCTATATGGCTGAAAATACCCAAAAGTGACACCATTCTAAAAACTGCACCCCTCAATGTACTCAAAACCACATTCCAGAAGTTTATTAACCCTTCAGGTGCTTCACAGCAGCAGAAGCAACATGGAAGGAAAAAATGAACATTTAACTTTTTAGTCACAAAAATGATTTTTCAGCAACAATTTTTTTATTTTCCCAATGGTAAAAGGAGAAACTGAACCACGAAAGTTGTTGTCCAATTTGTCCTGAGTACGCTGATACCTCATATGTGGGGGTAAACCACTGTTTGGGCGCACGGCAGGGCTTGGAAGGGAAGGAGCGCCATTTGACTTTTTGAATGAAAAATTGGCTGCACTCTTTAGCGGACACCATGTCACGTTTGGAGAGACCCTGTGTGCCTTAACATTGGAGCTCCCCACAAGTGACCCCATTTTGGAAACTGGACCCCCCAAGGAACTTATCTAGATTCCTAGTGAGCCCTTTAAACCCCCAGGTGCTTCACAAATTGATCCGTAAAAATGAAAAAGTACTTTTTTTTCACAAAAAATTTCTTTTCGCCTCAATTTTTTCATTTTCACATGGGCAATAGGATAAAATGGATCTTAAAATTTGTTGAGCAATTTCTCCCGAGTACGCCGATACCTCATATGTGGGGGTAAACCACTGTTTGGGCACACGGCAGGGCTCGGAAGGGAAGGCGCGCCTTTTGACTTTTTGAATGGAAAATTAGCTCCAATTGTTAGCGGACACCATGTCGCGTTTGGAGAGCCTCTGTGTGCCTAAACATTGGAGCTCCCCCACAAGTGACCCCATTTTGGAAACTAGACCCCCCAAGGAACTTATCTAGATGCATACAGAGCACTTTAAACCCCCAGGTGCTTCACAGAAGTTTATAATGCAGAGCCATGAAAATCAAAAATAATTTTTCTTTTCTCAAAAATGATTTTTTAGCCTGGAATTTCCTATTTTGCCAATGGTAATAGGAGAAATTGGACCACAAATGTTGTTGTCCAGTTTGTCCTGAGTACGCAGATACCTCATATGTGGGGGTAAACCACTGTTTGGGCGCACGGCAGGGCTCGGAAGGGAAGGCGCGCCTTTTGACTTTTTGAATGGAAAATTAGCTCCAATTGTTAGCGGACACCATGTCGCGTTTAGAGAGCCCCTGTGTGCCTAAACATTGGAGATCCCCCACAAATGACCCCATTTTGGAAACTAGACCCCCAAAGGAACTAATCTAGATGTGTGGTGAGCACTTTGAACCCTCAAGTGCTTCACAGAAGTTTATAACGCAGAGCCATGAAAAAAAAAAAAAAAAAATCTTTTCTCAAAAATGATTTTTTAGCCTGCAATTTTTTATTTTCCCAAGGGTAACAGGAGAAATTTGACTGCAAAAGTTGTTGTCCAGTTTCTCCTGAGTACGCGGATACCCCATATGTGGGGGTAAACCACTATTTAGGCACATGCTGGGGCTCGGAAGTGAAGTAGTGACGTTTTGAAATGCAGACTTCGATGGAACGCTCTGCGGGCGTCAAGTTGCGCTTGCAGAGCCCCTGATGTGGCTAAACAGTAGAAACCCCCCACAAGTGACCCCATTTTGGAAACTAGACCCCCCAAGGAACTTATCTAGATATGTGGTGAGCACTTTGAACCCCCAAGTGCTTCACAGACGTTTACAACGCAGAGCCGTGAAAATAATAAATACGTTTTCTTTCCTCAAAAATAATTTTTTAGCCCAGAATTTTTTATTTTCCCAAGGGTTACAGGAGAAATTGGACCCCAAAAGTTGTTGTCGAGTTTCTCCTGAGTACGCTGATACCCCATGTGTGGGGGTAAACCACTGTTTGGGCACACGTCGGGGCTGAGAAGGGAAGTAGTGACTTTTGAAATGCAGACTTTGATGGAATGGTCTGCGGACGTCACGTTGCGTTTGCAGAGCCCCTGGTGTGCCTAAACAGTAGAAACCCCCCACAAGTGACCCCATTTTGGAAACTAGACCCCCCAAGGAACTTATCTAGATATGTGGTGAGCACTTTGAACCCCCAAGTGCTTCACAGACGTTTACAACGCAGAGCCGTGAAAATAAAAAATCATTTTTCTTTCCTCAAAAATGATGTTTTAGCAAGCAATTTTTTATTTTTTCAAGGGTAACAGGAGAAATTGGACCCCAATAATTGTTGTGCAGTTTGTCCTGAGTATGCTGGTACCCCATATGTGGGGGTAAACCACTGTTTGGGCGCACGTCGGGGCTCGGAAGTGAGGGAGCACCATTTGACCTTTTGAATACAAGATTGGCTGGAATCAATGGTGGCGCCATGTTGCGTTTGGAGACCCCCTGATGTGCCTAAACAGTGGAAACCCCTCAATTCTAACTCCAACACACCCCTAACCCTTATCCCAACTGTAGCCGTAACCCTAATCACAACCCTAACCCCAACACACCCCTAACCACAACCCTAACCCCGACACACCCCTAACCCTAACCACAACCCTAATTCCAACCCTAACCCTAAGGCTATATGTGCCCACGTTGCAGATTCGTATGAGATTTTTCCGCACCATTTTTGAAAAATCCGCGGGTAAAAGGCACTGCGTTTTACCTGCGGATTCCTATTGAGGAACAGGTGTAAAACGCTGCGGAATCCGCACAAAGAATTGACATGCTGCGGAAAATACCACGCAGCGTTTCCGCGTGGTATTTTCCGCACCATGGGCACAGCGGATTTGGTTTTCCATAGGTTTACATGGTACTGTAAACCTGATGGAACACTGCTGCGGATCCGCAGCCAAATCCGCACCGTGTGCACATACCTTTAGAATTAGGCTATGTGCACACGCTGCGGAAAACGCTGCGGATCCGCAGCAGTTTCCCATGAGTTTACAGTTCAATGTAAACCTATGGGAAACAAAAATCGCTGTACACATGCTGCAGAAAAACTGCACGGAAACGCAGGGGTTTACATTCCGCAGCATGTCACTTCTTTCTGCGGATTCCGCAGCGGTTTTACAACTGCTCCAATAAAAAAATCGCAGTTGTAAAACCGCAGTGAAATGCGCAGAAAAACCGCGGTAAATCCGCGATAAATCCACAGCGGTTTAGCACTGCGGATTTATCAAATCCTCTGCGGAAAAATCCGCAGAGGACCAGAATACGTGTGCACATTCCTAACCCTAATCCTACCCCTAACCCTACCCCTAGTTCTTACCCCAACATTAGTGGAACAAAAAAAAAAAATTCTTTATTTTTTTTTTATTGTTCCTACCTATGGGGGTGACAAAGGGGGGGGGGGGAGGGGGGGGGGGGCATTTACTATTTTTTTTTATTTTGATCACTGAGATATAACCTATCTCAGTGATCAAAACTCACTTTGGAACGAATCTGCCGGCCGGCAGATTCGGCGGGCGCACTGCACATGCGCCCGCCATTTTGGAAGATGGCGGCGCCCAGGAAAGAAGACGGACGGACCTCGGGAGGCTTGGTAAGTATAAGGGGGGGAGATCAGAGCACGGGGGGGCGTCGGAGCACGGGGGGGTGGATCGGAACACGGGGGGGTGGATCGGAACACGGGGTGGGGGATTGGAGCACGGGGTGGGGGGATCGGAGCACGGGGGGATCGCAGTGCGGGGGGGTGGATCGGAGTGCGGGGGGGTGGATCGGAGTGCGGGGGGGTTTAATTGGAGCACGGGGGGTGTGATTGGAGCACGGGGGAGCGGACAGGAGGACGGAGGGGAGCGGACCACAGATCGGAGGGCTGGGGGGGCGATGGGTGGGGTGGGTGCACATAAGCGTTTCCAGCCATGGCCGATGATATTGCAGCATCGGCCATGGCAGGATTGTAATATTTCACCAGTTTTTTAGGTGAAATATTACAAATCGCTCTGATTGGCTGTTGAAAGTGAAACTGCCAATCAGAGCGATCGTAGCCACGGGGGGGTGGATCGTAGCCACCCCCCCTGGGCTAAACTACCACTCCCCCTGTCCCTGCAGGCCGGGTGAAATGGGAGTTAACCCTTTCACCCGATCTGCAGGGACGCGATCTTTCTGTGACACAGCATATGCGTCACAGGTCGGATTGGCACCAACTTTCATGACACATACGCTGTGTCACAGGTCGGGAAGGGGTTAAAATAAATAGATGCTCTCCTTCCTACTGGAGCCTCAGTTCTTAGGCACCAGCTACCATGTCCTCTACTGGTCTCAAAAAGAGGTCACGTGATCAGTGACCAATCATCGCTACTGATACAATTCTGACAGTCTCCTTGCGCTCTTCTAGTTCAGATGGAGTGTCAGTTTCAGTCAATCCGTGGCCACTAGACATCCTCTCCCAAAATGGAGGGGACCAAGACAGCCAGGATCAGACAGCAGTGTGCAGAAGCAGCACATTGCCAAGTTCTCAATGAGGTGCACGTTCGGTCTCCGACGAGTACCTGCATTGTGCTCATACTGTGGTTTTACTGGGCAGCACAGTATATAAAGGTCCCGGATTCATCAAAGTTATGCCAGAAAACACTTTTGCACCTGCCAAAATTGGGTGGTCTCACCCGCAAAAGTAGGTTGCTAAACCCTCACATAATATTTTTTTCAAAGTACTGGCGTATTTAACATCAAACGTTACTCCAGTCCATACGAGGCTGGCATACGAAACACTAGTCTTAATGAATTGGGTGCCATGGTTTTGGAGGGACTTAGCACAGAAACAAAGCAAAAAGTGATCAGGAACTTGGTCTTTGATATTTCAGCATGATACTACATTTTTATTACAAGACTGAAGTAAACACAACCCTTATGGTCCGTTTAGATATGCCAATAATCAAGGAATGAGTGTTTGTAAAAATCCATGTCGCCGACTATAGGCCTGTCCAAACAGGCTGGCAAACACTTAAGAAACCAGCAAAACACTTGTTTGTTGAGTGCAATGATTTTTTTTTAAATCCTCCATCAGTGTAAAAAAGCAAGTAAACAACCGCCAATTAACGGTGGTATGATGGCCTGGATCAGGCCATGTAAACAGAACTTAGACTCGCACGTCTTCTCAGCACGCATGCCCTCATTGTCCAAAACATCTAGTTGCAGAAGGATACATAAAATAGTCTATCCTGAAACTTTATAAATTAAACTTAGGGCTCAACAACTTGGATAAGGTCAGTTCTTGTGGTCATAAAACGCAGCACATTGATTTCTCCAGACACCATGTATGAATTAGCTTGAACGGTACATCATGGCACCTGGTACACATTTGGGGCTGTGCAGGCTTACATCATGTTGATGGCTGGGACGGGGTATAACACTGATGAATGTGGAAATGATGAGCAGAATGTTTGTAATGTGAGCCACTATAAGATGCCAATGTATCTGTCAGTGGGCCCCAAAAGGTAGAATGCCAGCCTACTATAGGAAACATTATCTGCAAGCCGTCTCTATGACCAAGGCTAACTTTCTTCATGGTAATGCAGCACCGCCCACCGAAATGCCATAGGAAGCACACGAAATATGATCAAAGAAGAACAACAAGCTCCAGCATTCCGATAAGACAAGCATGCAAGATTGTATTCAGTGTTTATATTGCTTGGATTGTACAACTCAAGGTTTATTGGAATGCTGGAGCCTCTATTTCTTCACAGGAACTAGAAGCAGATAAACGGGGTTTCTTTACGTCTCCTTCAGAAGTCCAATTCTCAGATTTCGACTGTCGCCTCAGCTGCTCCCCTTGGAGTCCGCTCACTATTCCATGTACACCACCACAGCAGTACCACAGCAAGTGGCGTTCCTTGGGTGCAATTTCTATAATCCAGTCATTAACGGTTGCACTGCCGCGGTAGGATCAGTAACTCACTTTAAGCCTATGCGTTGGATCTGCTCCTTTTGCCAACAGCAGCTCAACAACAGCAAGATGTCCACCGGCGCATGCGAGGGACACAACGGTGTGATCATTATTGGCAGTAGCTTGATTAATGTTGGCTCCTAGAAGGTGGGAAAAAAGCACAAAAATAAGAACACCTAACCAGCACATGAGCAGGCTACTAACCACCCTCCCTGACCAGCACATGAGCAGGCTACTAACCACCCTCCCTGACCAGCACATGAGCAGGCTACTAACCACCCTCCCTGACCAGCACATGAGCAGGCTACTAACCACCCTCCCTGACCAGCACATGAGCAGGCTACTAACCACCCTCCCTGACCACAGACATTTCCAGCTTTCATCACCAATGTTTGCTGCAGCAAGCCGGAGGTCACAACTCAACAGAAGTCTATAGACCGCCTCATTCCGGCTCTCAGACTTCCATCGCGAGCTTGTGACGTAGCTTCTGACTTCCAGCCAGTCAGAATTCATGGTCACAAGATGGCGCAGCAGAAGTGGAGCTGAGCCAAAAAAAAAGGTAAAGACGGTGGCAGGTAAGTATGAGACAGGGGTGTGGGACCTTCATTCAGTAGCACCAGCCCAGTGCTACAAAACACACAGTGGTGCTTTAACAGCTTCTTCTTACGTCCACAGAAAGGGCCCAATGCCATCAGCAACACAAATTATAATGTATACACAAAAAAAATACATATTGCATAAATGTCAACGATGCTTATACACAGACTGCACAAACATGTCTGACATCAAGTCATGGGGAAATGAAAGGAGGATACAATCATTAAAATCTTACATCAACTAACATCTATAGTCCATATTTTAGGGACTAAACCAGCCGCTAGTCTTCCTTCCTTATGATTAACCATGACATGGGATCGCCAAGCATGTCAATGGCTTTCTTTTACTTCATGGACTTTCAGTAAGAATTTTAAAAACTATTTTTGTCGCTGAAAGTTGATGTATGATCCAGCCTTATGAAAGGTAAGCCTAAGTAAAGCGGTTAGCTGGATGTTATCAATTACATCAGTGATATTAGAAGCTAGGAACAGCTACGTAAATTGGATAGAGGTTGTCTAACACAGGGGTCCCCAACTCCAGTCCTCAAGGCCCACCAACATGTCATGTTTTCAGGATTTCCTTAGTCTTGCCCAGGCAATAATTGCATCACCTGTGCAATGCAAAGGAAATCCTGAAAACATGACCTGTTGGTGGGCATTGAGGACTGGAGTTGGGCACCCCTGGTCTAACAGATGGAACCGCACATGTAGTAGCCCATAGTCTACACTAAACACATAACACAATCGATCTCCGTTTTTTCAGCAGCAGCGAAGATCATGCGTATAAAACCGCTATGGACAGATGAAGTGAAAATTCCACCAACAGTGGTGCTGGAGCAGTCAGGTAGGCGCTGAAAAGGCTATATAATTTTTAGGAGAGGAGAAACAATATAAAGAGTATGTGTCAGTTTATGAGAAAATAAATAATCAGTGAGAGGTATCTTTACACCTAGCAGATTTTTTTTTTTGTTGGTAGTTTCTACAGAAAAAAAAATCTGCTACATTTAATTTCTGCGATTTGTGTCCTCAAAATTTGCTTATAATCCAAGTTATAATCTTTAAAAAATAGAAGTATTGAGATAGATATTTTTATAAAGACATACCTTTGCTTATGAGAAACTGAACAGTACACAAGTGCCCAGCTCGAGCAGCTTTCATCAGAGGCGTTCTGCCTCCTTCAGATTCATGTTCCTACCAAAGAGGAAAAATTACATTTTATATATCGGTATCCTCACAGACCTAAGATTAATGTAAATTTTTCCAGCATATACTAATAATTAAAAGCTGAAAAAGTAACCATCGTAAAATAAGAAACTTTGTAATATACGGTATCTTACCAGAGAAAATCTGCTCTCTCTCCGCAAGAATTGTTCGTTATCAAAACTCTCAATTTTGCGCTATAATCTGTATTCAGTGAATACAGACTTTCCCACTACTGAGATAGGACTCCACTTCTCCTAATTTGTTTTAAAAATAACTAAATAAATAAAGGGACTTAAAAATACTTAGTAAAAGTACCTGAGCAAAATGGATTCTGCTGCCTTTTTGCAATCTGTGCTTTGGCAATTGCTGACCAAATGATAGGGGACAAGTCTGGAGCCATACAAGCTGCTCGCAATAGCACAAGCAACATGCAGCCTGGCGTTGTGTTGAAAACTGGCTCCTTGACGCTTTGGAAAAATGGCTGTACCATCGGATCCATGATTGATCAAGTCTGTATTGCATGTGAAGTTAGACATCACAAGCCAAGCCTCAATAGTGCTTACACAAAATCAGAAGGCATTTGCATGACATTGGGCTACAGACCAAGAGTCCAGCTATAAGTTTTCTATAGACCTCATGCCACCAATCTCAAAAGCACCATTGTGTTAAGCAAAGCAGCAAGAGAGGCTGGAATGGAGGTCCAATCTTTTCAACAAGTCCTGCTTTCGCCTTGGATGCAATAGTAGCTGTAGATTAGTCTGGAGACCATGCAATTTCCTGACCAGAGACCTTCACGAGGGACTGTCACACCAGTCCTTCTCCCACAATTATGGAGTGTGGTGGCATAATGTACAGTAGATGGACCACCATAGCCTTCATTCCAGGTACACACTACCAGCTTGGCATTACATTGATTTGGTGGTGGAACCAGTGATAAAGCCATTTCTTCAGTGTGACCCTGGAGCAGTTATTCAACAAGACCATGCAAATTTACATGTTACTCATCCTACTGTAAGCAGCGTGGCTTAAAGGTATTGCCACGGCCTGCAGAGTCTCCAGACTTCTCTCAAATGTGCTCGATCCGAGATGTCATTTGTTAGAAATTGCAGCAGAAGCTGATCTTCAGGATTTGCCCAAGTGAATTCAGCGTAACAGAACATTCCTCAGATAACCATTAATAAATGCATTTATAGCCTTAAGGCATGGTGCTCATACTTAAAGTGGAATGAATCAAGGTAGAGTGAAAATTTTGGTTCAGTTTTTCATAATTTAACATAAATAACGTGTATTCATCCTGCGATATCCATAATTCCACAACATTTTATTCTTGGTGCCACATGTGTGCAGGTGTCTGAATAGTAGAACAATGTACCACAATTCCAGAGTCTGCTAAATCTTTCTGAAGGCCTTTTGCAGTTAAATGAGGGTCTTGACTTTGCCTCTGTAGCAATCCTTCGAGCAGCTCTCACTGAAGCTTTGCTTGGTCTTCCAGACCTTATCTTGTCCTCCACCGTTTCGGTTAACAGTCACTTCTTAATTAAATTTAGAACTGAGACAAGGGCAACTTGAAAACACTTGCCATCCTATAGCCACCTCCTGCTTTGTGGGCTTCCACCATTTCAATTTTCAGAGTGTTAGGCAGCTGTTTAGAAAGACCCATGGTTGCTGTTTTTTGCACAAGATTAGAGGCTGGGTTTTTATAAATCAAGGATGATGGTGAACAAGCCAAACCTCTAAGGCCCCTTTCACACACATCAGTCACAATCCGTTGGCTCAACGGATCCGTCGCAGATTGTGAAAAACTGATGCAACGGATCCGTTTTTTTTAATGGATCCGACTAGCAGATCTGGCTAATTGGATCGGAGCATGCTCCATTTAAAAAAAAGGAATCAGTCGCCGGATTCCATCATTTGAGGGATCCGGTGCCATAGGCCAGGGGTGTCAAACTGCATTCCTCGAGGGCTGCAAACAGATCATGTTTTCAGGATTTCCTTGCATTGCACAGGTGATAATTTAATCACCTGCAGAGAATGATTCCAGCACCTTGTGCAATGCTAAGGAAATCTTGAAAACACGCATGGTTTGAGGCCCTCGAGGAATGCAGTTTGACACCCCTGCCATAGGCTTCCATTCTAGCAAATGACAGATGGGGAAGGATCTGTCACTGCTGTTATTTTTTTTAACGTACACAAAAAACGTTACTTATCCATTGTTTCCGGCCGCCGGACGAACAATTTTCGACGGCTCCGGCGAACGACAGATGAAACGTGAGGCCATCAGTCGCCAATACAAGCCTGAGAAAAAAACGGATGCAGCGGCACAGTCACCAAATCTGTTTTTTTTTTTTTTTCAAAATTCGACTGATTGCGACTGATGGAAAAAAACTGACGTGTGAAAGGGGCCTAACAGGCGAATTAAAGAAGTTGTCCACTACTATAAAGTTTTTTTTTTTTTTTTTTTCATAAATCTTGCTATTATGTGCCACTGAAAACATCTACTGTGTTTATTTAGCAATATTAGCTGTTATCATGCTGTAGCAGCACATCTTCAGTGCTGGATCCAGCTCTCATGGGGTTAATCGACAACTTCCTTTCTCCTGAGTTATTGTGCTCTAATACTACAAGTTCCATGATGCTTTGCACTGCCACTGAGCCCGAACCTAGCACACCCACTCCAAAAACACACCCAAACCCCTCCCTCTCTCTTCAAAAAGATTTGTGATGTCATTTCTATCCAACCTCCTCTTTTACATTTGTCCAACCCACACTCCATTACACACAGAGATAGATAGATAGATATAGGATAGATAGATATAGGATAGATAGATAGATCTAGGATAGATAGATAGATATTAGATGGATAGATATTAGATGGATAGATATTAGATGGATAGATATTAGATGGATAGATATTAGATGGATAGATATTAGATAGATAGATATTAGATAGATATTAGATAGATAGATATTAGATGGATATTAGATAAATAGATGTGGGATAGATAGACACAGACAGATAGAATTAGATAGATATGGGATAGATAGATATATAGATATCTGTATGTATCTATTTCCATAGATATGTCCATATCCATGTTTCGAAACCCCTTCACCCCTGGAGCTTTTTTCGTTTATCGCTCCCCTTCTTTCCAGAGCCATAATGTTTCCGTCAATATGGCCATGTGAGGACTTATCTTTTGCGGGACAAGTTCTACTTTTGAACGACACCATTGGTTTTACCATGTCGTGTAACAGAAAATGTGAAAAAAAATTCAAAGTGCGATGAAATTGCAAAAAGTGCAATCCCACACTTGTTTTTTGCTTGCCTTTTTGCTAGGTTCACTAAATGCTAAGACTGTGTGCACACGTTGTGGATTTGATTGCAGATCCGCAGCGTTTTTTGCAGTACGGAATTGCATTAAATCCGCAGTGTAGTGCACAACCAATGTAAGTCTATGGGAGCCACAGACTTGTTGTGCACATGCTGCGGAGAAGGCCGCACCAAAACGCAGCTTTTATTTTTCTCCGCAGCATGTCACTTCTTTTGTGCTGAACTGCAGCGTTTCTGCACGCTTAGGCCGGGATCACACACAGCGAGATACGGCTGAGTCTCGCAGGTTAAAACCAAACTCTGGAGCGGAGCGTGCGGCCGCATAGCAATACATGGAGCTGCACGCTCCACTCCGGAGTGCCGGTGCCAGAGCTTGTATTTAACCTGCGAGACTCGGCCGTATCTCGCTGTAGTGTGACTCCGGCCTTAGACTTTCATTGAGATGTAAAAAATATCTGCAGTTTTGCTGCGGATGTGGGTCAGAGAAACGCTGCAGTTCAGGAGGAGGGAAGTGTGTGGGCCGCGACCAGGGCCGGACTGGCCATCGGGCACTTCTGGCAAATGCCAGAAGGGCCGGTGCCAGTAGTGGGCCGCTGCACTCTTTCCCCCCTACTCCCGCCAGCGCCGCCGCCGCATTCAACTATACCGGCGTCTATGACGCCGGTATAGTTCAATGCAATGATGGAGGAGAGAGCGTCCGCTGACGCTCCCTCTCCCATCATTCCCCGCTCTGCCTCTGACACTGCGGGTGCGCAATGACGTCATATCATCGCACACCTGCTGTGTCCCGGGCTGTGCTGTGTACATACCACTGTGTGGGCTGTGCTGTGTACATACCACTGTGTGGGTTGTGCTGTATATACCACTGTGTGGGCTGTGCTGTGTACATACCACTGTGTGGGCTGTGCTGTGTACATACCACTGTGTGGGCTGTGCTGTGTACATACCACTGTGTGGGCTGTGCTGTGTACATACCACTGTGTGGGCTGTGCTGTGTACATACCACTGTGTGGGCTGTGCTGTGTACATACCACTGTGTGGGCTGTGCTGTGTACATACCACTGTGTGGGCTGTGCTGTGTATACACCACTGTGTGGGCTGTGCTGTGTATACTACTACGCGGGCTGTGCTGTATACTACTACGCGGGCTGTGCTATATTATGCAGGCTGTGCTATATACTATGCAAGTTGTGTTCTATTATATGCGGGCTTCGATATATACTATGGGAGGTATATTATATTCTATGGGGGAGGCCATGTTATATACTATGTGGCTGTGTTATATACTATTGTGGGGGTATATTCTATTCTATGGGGGAGGCTGTCTTATATACTATGTGGGGTATATTATATTCTATGGGGGAGGCTGTCTTACATACTATGGGGGGCTGCATTATATTCAATGGGGGCTACATTATATATTATGGGGAGGTGGGCTGCATTATATTGTATGGGGGGCTGTATTAGATTTTATGAGAGATGATTGCATCATACTCTTTGATGGGGCTGCATTATATTCTATGGAGAGGTGGGCTGCATTCTATTCTATTCAGGGCTACATTATATTCTATGGGGGGCTGTATTATATTTATATTCTATGAGGGGTGATTGCATCATACTCTATGGGGGGCTGCATTATATTCTTTGGGGGGTTACATTATACTCTGGGGTGGCTGCATTATACTCAGCAAATTCAGATGTAAGGCTACTTTCACACTTGCGTCGGTACGGGGCCGTCGTTAGGCCGGCGTTACACTAGTTAGTTTTACGGACGTATGAGCGCATAAAATACGTCCGTAAAACTCACCTAACAAACGTCCCAATTATTCTCTATGCCCCTGCTCCTATCTGCCGTATTTTACTGATCAGTATTATACGGCTTTCTACGGCCGTAGAAAATCGCAGCATGCTGTGTTGTTCACCGTATTGCGCAAAAAAACGCCAATGAAAGTCTATGGAAGCCCCAAAAATACGGATTACACACGGACCAGCAGTGTGACTTGCGAGAAATACGCAGCGGTGTTAGAGAGAAAAGCCGGCAATTCAGTGCAGTGTACAGTAAAATCACACTGACAGCTTACAGTAGAATAAATGTGTACACATAGGGTATATATATATACATATACATCAGTGAGACACATATATGTATATATATTACTACTTCATACAGCGCTAGATAGCTTTAAAGCCGGTAACTCAATTGCCGGCTTTTGCTATCTCCTTCCTAAACCCGACATATGAGACATGGTTTACATACAGTAAACATCTCATATCCCCATTTTTTTGCATATTCCACACTACTAATGTTAGTAGTGTGTATATGCAAAATTTGGCCGTTCTAGCTATTAAATTAAAGGGTTAAATGGCGGAAAAAATTGGCGTGGGCTCCCGCGCAATTTTCTCCGCCAGAATGGTAAGGCCAATGACTGAGGGCAGATATTAATAGCCTGGAGAGGGTCCATGGTTATTGCACCCCCCCCCCCCCCCCCCCCCTCCTGGCTAAAAACATCTGCGCCAATTCCGGCACTTAGCCCCTCTCTTCCCACTCCCGAGTAGCGGTGGGATATGGGGTAATAAGGGGTTAATGTCACCTTGCTATTGGAACGTGACATTAAGCCGGGTTAATAACGGAGAGGCGTCAATAAGACGCCTATCCATTATTAATCCAATAGTAAGAAAGGGTTAATAAAACACGCACACATTTGGAAAAAAGTGTTTTAATATTCTTATGTATGTATGTATGTATGTATGTATGTATGTATGTATGTATTGAGTTTTTTTTTTTTCATTCAACACATTAGCCGGATGATGGGACTACAACTGTCCCATCATTGGCTAATGTGCCAGTCACTGTCAGTGTAGCAGGCAGGCAGAGCCCGATGGGACTTGTAGTCCCATCGGACGATGCCTGCACACACACACACACGACCACACACACACACACACACACGACAACCCCCCGCAGCAGACTCCGGCACCGAGCGGCACAGCAAACCCCGGCGCCGAGCGGCACATACCGTCACCCAGACCCCGGCGTCAGGCATCCACACAATCACCCCAGCAGAGCCAGAACAGCCCCGCCCGCCGCCAGCACAGCCCTGCCCGCCCCCAGGACAGCCCTGCAGGCAGCCCCCAGCCCCGCCCACAGCCCACTCACTCTTGCTGAGTGACTGCTGACTGTGGGGGATGGTCACGCCTGCTGCTGACGTCACGTCAATTTCCAGAGTCTGGAAATTGACGTGACGTCGGCGGAAATAAGCGGCGGCTGCAGCCTGGGGGTCATGTGACCCGTACCCAGCCATAGCGCCGCTCACAGGCGAAAACGGCAACAGAAGGTATTTACACAATTCAATAGGGGCCCTGGGGGGATACATTGGGGGGTTACATGAAAGTAGTGGACAACCCCTTTAAGGTCTTAAACCTTGGTCAAAGTTATCTGAGCACACAAATTTCCAAGGGTGTCCAAACTTTTCATACTTTTGTATTGCGACACAATCTTCCTTTTGTAATTTTTAAAATTTAAAAAATGACAATATAATAATTTTGATAAACATAATCTACTGTGGTAAGGTGTTTGTATCATACTCTTTAACCTGCACTGTGCACCTTATTACCAGCTGCTGCTTTTTTCCCCCCTCACCATTTTGGAGGCCCCTTTTTCTGCCATGTCTTTCTTAAATTTGTTTTTATACCATTGTTATTTAATGAAGATATTCTTTTATCAACACGTTGTTTCCTACCACTTGTTATCTATAGAGCACCTTACCATAATATATTATGTTGATCATATATTTATGAAGTGCCAGCCTCTTTTATTAGGACCATGGGAATAATATAATTTTTTTGCCTAAAGTACAATGGAAATGTAACTTTAGTCCTTTTAAAGATCATTTCATCTTCTATTGTTTAATTGTTCACAATAACATTAATTTTAACCAGGGGTGCACAAACTTTTACACGTGTGTGTGTGTGTGTGTGTGTGTGTGTGTGTCTAAAATATATACATACATAATACACACACATACACAGCTCAAAAACAACAAAAAAATCATATCCTAGATATCACTGAATGAAATATTCCAGTTGAAAAATCTTTATTCCTTACATAGTGGAATGTGCTGAGAACAATAAAACAAAAATTATCCACATAAATTAAAATCAAAGTGTAAAATCAAAATTACAAGCTGATCCAACTTCAGTGGAAATGCCTCAAGAATAGGAAATTATGCTCAGTAGTGTGTATGGACTTCACATTCCTGTATGACCTCCCTACAGTGCTTGATGTTCTCCTCCCAGACCTGGATGAAAGCATCAACCAACTCCTAGACAGTCCGAGGTGCGAAGTGGCATTGGTGGATGGAACCAGACATGATGTCCCAGATGTGCTTGATTAAATTCTTCGGAACAGGCAGACCAGTCCATAGCATCAATGTCTTCATCATTCAGGAACTGCTGACACTAGCCACAAGGCCTAGCATTGTCATGCATTAGAAGGAACCCAGGGCTAACTGCACCTGCATATATTCTCACAATGGTTCTGAGGAGCTCATCCCGGTAAATAATGGCAGCCAGGGTACCTGTGGCTAGCACATGTAGGGCTGTGTGGACCTCCGAAGAAATTCCTCCACACATCTTTACTGACCCACTGCCAATTTGACATGCTGGAGGATGTTGCAGGCAGAACACTTTCCACAGCGTCTCCAGACTCTATCATGTCTATCACATGTGCTCAGTGTGAACCTGCTCTCATCCGTGATGAGGACAGGGCACCATAGTTGAATCTGCCAATCTTGGTGTTCTCTGGCAAATGCCAAATCTCCCTGCATGGTGTTGGGCAGTAAGCAGAATGCCCACTCATGGACGTCGGGCCCTCATTCCACCCTCATGAAGTTTGTTTTTGACAGTTTGAGCAGATACATGGATGTTAGTGGCCTGCTGAAGGGCTTTTTGCAAGCTTCTGGCACTGCTCCTCCTGTTGCTCCTTGCGCATAAGGGAGGAAGTAGCAGTCCTGCTGCTAGGTTGTTGCCCTGCTGCTAGGTTGTTGCCCTACTACAGCTCCCTCCACATCTCGTGGTATTGATGTGCCATCCTGGATGAGCTGCACTACCTGAGGAACTTCTATGGGTTGCTGCTGTACCACTAGGGGTAAGCGCAATGACAAAATGCAAAAGTGACCAAAACAACAGCTAAAAGAGGATGATAACAGAAATAGTCTGTGGTCACCTGCAAACCACTCCGTTATAGGGGTTTTGTCTTGCCAATTGCCTATCATTTCTACCTGTTGTCTGTTACATTTGCACAACAGCAGGAGAAATCGATTCACAATCAGTGTTGCTTCATAACTGGAGAGGTTGATTTCACAGGAGTGTTATTGATTTGGGGTTACATTGTGTTGTTTAAGTGCCCCCTTTCTTTTTTTGAGCAGTGCATATTGTGACAAACTCACTGGCAAAGTAGTGTAGGGGTGGCATGTTTCACTAAGGTTATTCGCTTCAGTGATCATAATCTAGCAACTGCTCCAGCGCACCAAGTAAGGGGTTTATCAGTCATGTTTAGTGGTAGGTTGATTGAACAGCTGCAGAGTGGGAGAAGTCCAGGGGATAAATACCCAGCCTTCTAGAGTATTCAGGGTGGTGTGGGCCCGGAGGTGCAAGCTTTGGAGCGGTGTTTTCATGTTAAGGTAAACTGAACCCAGTGTTTGTTCCTGAAGCAGATCGATACCTGTAGCAAAAATGACTGCCATACATTATGTTTTTGATCGCCTGTTAGGCCAGGAAGGCAGTGCTTATTTTGCACTGGTTTATGCAGTACTCTTAATAAACCAGTAGAAGATTTAAAGAGATATCGTGTTCCTGTGTCTACCTCTTTTGTGCAGCCATTTTTTTTTTTTATTGTTCTGCAGTTTGTCCTGAAAAATAGTTTTGGTTTAAGTATGTGTTGACAGTAAACTTGCCTACCTCACCCAATTTTTGAATCCACACATCTATTAGGCAGCGCAGGTTTAACCCCTTTCCTCCCTTGAGCGTTCATCTCTCCTTCTTGTGAGTCTGCGGCAGCCGTTTTTAAAGCGTCATATGTGGTTGTGGGTACACAAACCGAACCAGGTGAGCAATTTTTCATGTTTTATCACTATTGTTTTTCGCGGTTAAAACCCTATTAGGCTTTCTCCTCCTTCCAGTTTTTTTTTTTTATTTTATTTTTTTTACAGAGATTGCGTGGAGAGAGTCTGATCTCTGGCTTGAGTTTTAATGCCATAAAATCTGCTTTCTTTCGGAGGCTGGCTCAAACCCCCTTCACTGGGTGAGCTGGTCAGTGTGTCTCAGTTCACAGATCTCCCCTACTCTACAGCAGCAAAGGTCACAGAGAATAAACAAAGGCATGATCTTCTCTTATTTCTGTTACACATGTTTTAAAGATATTAAAGGGAACCTGTCACCAGGTTTGGCCGATATGAGACACGGCCACCGCCTTTCAGAGCTGAAACACTGCCGCCGTCAAACGCAACACGTTAGGATTTTGTTGCAGTCGGTGAAGCTTCAAACCGATGCATGCGTAGAAAATGAAAAGTAGCTGCCGGTTTTCCCCAGCAATGATGCAGTTCAGCAGTGCTCCCAGTCTTCATTTTCTTGCAGCCGACAAGAGACTGTGGCTGTCATGTGCTGGCCACATGTAACCAAAGAGAAAGGTCATTGCTACATTGTGGGGGGATAAATGCAATTATTGTTTCATTTATATTTGTGTCAGTTTACAAAAAGAAAAGAAAAATGTTCATATGCTCCAGATATGCATAAGTTTCCCTGGTGGAATAAGGTTTCGGTATTTAGTGTTCACGACTGATTTAAATTTATATAGAAATAAAAATCGCTAAAGTTATCAAAAAACCTATATTGTACAAAGTTTTAATAATATATTGCATTGTAATAAGTTACATATGTTTAAACTTTCTCCACCAATTGTACATTAGTCACTAAATTATCTATAACCCACAATGTTATGTGTATTGAGGAAATCATCCAGCCCTTTTTTTAAAAGCGGTTATAGTGTCGGCCATTACTACCTTTTGTGGTCGGCATTCCACAGTCGGACTGCTCTAACTGTAAAGAACCATTTCCTGTTTAGCTGCCGGGATCTAATTTCTTCCACCCGTAATGAGTGTCTCCTGATCCTTATTACGATCTTTGGAAGGAATAAGTCATGTGCAAGTCACTTGTACTAACCACACATACAGTCGTGTGAAAAAGTGTTTGCCGCCTTCCTGATTTCCCATTGGATTTTTGCTTTTTAAATAATAAATTATTATTTATTAAAGACTTTCATTTTAAAACTGCATTTTGTGTTTACTTGTGTTTTCTTTGTCTAATATTTTAATTTGTTTGGTGATCTAAAATATTTAAGTGTGACAAATGTGCAAAAGAATAGGAGATAAGGAAGGGGCAAATAATTTTTCACACCACTGTATATTTATACACATACATGAGATCTGTTCGAGTCTTTTTTTTTTCTCTAAGCTAAACAAGCTCAACTTTTCCAACCCCTCATCATATGAGAAGCCTTCTATTTTGTGTAATAATCTAGTTGTCCAACTTTAAACTGACTAACTTCTGAATGTCATTTTTATAAGGTGGAGCCCAAAACTGGTTCCCATATTCTAGATGTGGCCTCACCATTGATTAAAACCTATCTGTTTTGATCACACTTACCAGATCAGCTCCAGCTTGAAGCAATGCTTCTGCCACATCTGTGTGGCCATTTTCACAAGCATATGTTAGCGCTTTGTCTCCTGTAGCCGTGGAGGCATGGACATTTGCACCTTAAAGTAAAAAACATCAGAGTTTGGTGTCTGCAATATACAGTATATCTAGTGGGAGATTAAAGGGTTTGTGAAGGAATAAAAAAAAAAAAAAAATACCGTATATACTCGAGTATAAGCCGACCCCCCTAATTTTGCTACAATATTATTATTATTATTATTATTATTATTATTATTATTATTATTAATGCTGCACAAATGATTATGACCCCATAAAGAAGCTCCATACAGATATTTGCCCCATATAATGCTGCACATGGCCCCATAAGATGCTCCATACAGATATTTGCCCCCATATAATGCTGCTCCAGATGTTTGCCACATATGCTGTTGCTGTGATTAAAACAATTAAAAAAAAAAAAAAAAAAAAAAATCACATACTCACCTCTCAGGCCCCCGGCAATTGCTATACTCCCTTTTCCCGTTCCACCGACGGCCGCCGCTGTGTCTTCCCCGTCCTGTGCACTGACTGTTCAGGCAGAGGGCGGCGCGCACTAATTGCGTCATCGTGCCCTCTGACCGGAGCGTCACTGCAGAGAACACATCGGTGCCGACGGTGGAACGGGGAGCAGGTGAATATCGCGCACTGCGTTATACTCACCTGCTCCTGGTGCGGTGTCCCTGGTTCTCCGGCCTCAGCAGCTTCTTCATGTAGTGAGCGGTCACACGGTACTGCTCATTACAGTAATGAATATGCGGCTCCACCCCTATAGGAGTGGAGTCCATATTCATTACTGTAATGAGCGGTACCATGTGACCGCTCACTACAGGAAGAAGCTGCTGGCGCCGGGGAACCAGGGACACCGCACCAGGAGCAGGTGAGTATGATTACACAGCTCCGCTCCCCCTCCCCACCCCTGGGTATGACTCGAGTATAAACGGTAAGCCTTTCTTCTAGAAGTTGTCCTTGGGTTGTATGTGCCATTATAGATCACCCCACAATATACTAGCTCTATGTACACCATGGACAGCCATATAAATGCATGCATTTGTATATATGTTTAACTATTCAGAAATTATGCCGACCATTATTTTAACCCCTTCACAACATCTGACGTACATGTACATCAAAAGTATTGTTTGAAACAATCCAAATAATAATTTGATAGAGCATAAAAGTGCCTCTAAATATGTCATATCAAAGCACATCCCCACAGATAAATATTGGGAAAAAAAGAGGATCCATTGCAAGAGAATGAAATTAAAATTAAATAATTTTATTAAATCAATTTTAAAATAATTCTTATAAATTCAAGCAGACAGAACAGTAGTGGCTTGCTGAACAGGAATTAATACAATGCGTGTATACTTCTTAGTAGGGCATAGTATTCAAAATTGCACTTATCCTGCTTCCACCACCCCAAAATACCATACAATGAAGCGATTTTACCATAGAGATGTAGTATTTTCAAGCCTGATATAAAGTGCAAGTGCTTAATTCAAGAGGCTATATGAAGTTATAAAGTGCTTACAAGTACTGGTATAAGGTGCAAGGTTAAGTAAATTAAAACACAAAGCAAAGATACTTACAAAGTGCCCTGTGCCTTTAAGCATTGGTGCAGCAAGGGGGTGGTGGATTACTTTACGTTCTGCTTGAATTTTTAAGAATTATTTTAAAATTGATTTAATAAAAAATCTTTAATTTTAATTTCAAGCTTTTGCAATGGATCCTCTTTTTTTCCTAATATTTATCTATGAGGGGATGTGCTTTGATATAAAAAGCATTGTGCCTGCCTTTGATTTGGGCTTGCACAGTGAGCCTGCATCTTTCCCAGCATATGCCGTGGGTCGAGTGGAGATCTACGCATTAAGTCCCACTGTCAGTCCCCAAGGTGACTAACGGTAAAAAGTGAGGAAAAAAAAAAAAATACAAAAGTTCAATCACCCCCCTTTTTGAAACATTAAAAAAAAAACACATTTGGTAATGCTGCGTTTGTACAAGTCTGAGCTATCAATATATCAAATAAATTAATCTGATCAGTAAACCACATGAAGAAAAAAAAATGTTTTTTTGGCTGCCAAAACACTGAAATACAATGCAATAGAAGGCGACCAATACATTGTATCTATCCAAAAATGGTATCAGTAAAAATGTCTACAAATTTATGAATTTTCTCACCAAAAGGAAGAAAAAAAAAAACTCTATACATGTTTGGCATCTGGAGAATTATGTTGCCTGGTCAGTTTTATTATATAGTGAACACAGGAAATACTGTGTGGAAATACTCTTGGAAAAACCAGGAAAAAAAGAAAAAAAAAAGTGTCAAGGTCGTGAAGGGGTTAAAGGCACCGGCCGCCTTTCCTTTAACATGTGGTGCACTTGTTAGTCTTTCCTCACAGATGCACAGCTAGCCAGCCCATACAATGCCTTCTTATGGAGGAACATTACCATCAGCCTCCTCAAATAGTAAAACCGCTCTTCTACATAGAATGAGTTTTGATTGGAGGAGGCCGATTGACTGGTCATACGCTTCTCCACCAGCAGCCATTTTTGAGACTGAATAGCTGTGCAGAAGGAGAACCTGTAACACTGATATTTTAACATATGCTGGGACATGGTTATGTGGCACGTATGATATAGAAGTGGACAACACATTCATGTCCAGGGGAAAAATAATACCCCATGCCTAAAGTAATGAAACACATACCAGCAGACAGAAGATACTTCACTAGTTCAAGATGTCCTTCCTGAGATGCTTCCATGAGAGGAGTCGAGCAACCAAGCTCTACATCTGCCCCGGATTTCACGAGAAAATCTGTAACTTCAGCAAACCCTCCACAGCATGCCAGAGTAAGAGCGGTTTCTTGGGTTTCTTCAGTCTGAGTATTTATGTTAGCACCTACAATATTAAGTTTTATCAGCATGCAGTGGTGACAATTTTCACATTCAAAACATGGGAGTATTTGGAAAAATTTAACTGTACACCATCTATAGAAAACCGAGCAGCCATAAAATTACCTTGTGCTAAAAGTAGTGCCACCATTTCCTCATGTCCTTCTCGCGCCGCTTCCATTAAAGGTGTGTAACCTTCATCATTCACCTCTTCAAGATTGGCGCCTCTTTCTATTAAAAGAGCTGCTAGCTCTACATGGCCACCACAAGCAGCTAACGTGAGAGGGGACTCAAAGGAATCTGCAGGCATATTGACCTGAGCTCCACTATCAAGTAGTAAGCGCGCTACCCCAACATGTCCATCCTAAAAACACAAAATGTAAGGTAGAGATCAAAGTCATAGAGTAGGGTTTACAGATGTATTTACAGAGCTGTAAGCCCAAGTGTTCAGAATCCTACCCATGCATTGTGAATGGCTAGTCTGTATAACTCTGCACCATAATTAAAAGGGGTATCCAGGACTTTACCAAAAAATAAAAATGTATCTAAGCACTAACACGCAGGTAATAGCAACTTGCCAAATAGTTGTGCCCAGCGCTGTTCTTCCCCAGCACCGAGCGGTCACAGATCGCTTCTGCCAGGAATTCAGTTACGTCTGCTGACGCAACGGGGTGGGACTTCAGAGGTCATTCTGATTGACAGCCGCCTCTCTGGCAGCGGGGATCCGGCTGTTAAGAATGATTTCTGAAGTCGCACCCTGTCAACAGAGCGGGGAGAAAAAGAAGCCTCCACTCTGTAGATATGATGTCAGAGGCAGTTGAATCCCCAGCATAATCGGTATGTGACCGCTCTGTGCCGGGGAAGAACGGCGCCATGCACAACAGATAAGCAAGTTGCAGTTACCTGCCTGTTAGTGCTTAGATACATTTTGTGATTTTTTTTTTTTGTAAAGTCCCGGATAACCCCTTTAATGGGTTTATCTGACAGACATGCCATATCCATATGCTATGGATGTAAATTCCACATATGGGACCTACATCCATCTTCACGAGTCCCCCCTGATATCTGGACTGATGCCCTACATTGAATTGAGAGCCATGTAGAACTTTCCTTGATTTTCTCGACGGGGTTCCCCGATCTCCCATTGCGATTGTGCCAAAGTGATGCCATGACAAAAGGTGGCGCCATTCACAGCTATATCATAGCACACGTACAAACATTTTATTTCTGTGGCCAGGGAAGTAGTCCTAATGAGGCATCAGGGGACCTCCTGCTGAAGATAGATGTGTGTGGCATATCCACAGAGTCTGCCATAGAGGAGTCAGAAGTATTCTAATAGAATAGCACAAAATATCACTTAAAGGGACTCGGTCACCTGAATTTGAAGGGAACAATCTTCAGCCATGGGAGCAGGGTTTTCGGGTGTTTGATTCACCCTTTCCTTACCCGCTGGCTGCAATATTGGATTGAAGTTCATTCTCTGTCCTCCATAGTACACGCCTGCGCAAGTAAATAAGGTGTGTGATCTTATACAAGTGCCTAAGTGCATACCATGCAGGCCTCCATTAAGGCAGTGTGCATCTCATCAGTTTTATGCTCTTGATCAGCACCAGCATCCAACAAAAAACGAACCATCTCTAGATGACCTATGGAGGAAGGGGAAGAAAAATAAATAAAAAGTTACATTTAGGATTTAAAAAAGCAAAAGCACGTATTCGGGCTCACTCACACTGCAGTATAACATGGCCGAGTGCTATCTGATGTTTTTTGGGGCAGTGGAGATCTGTGATTATTTTCTCATGGCGATTTGGCATAAGAAAAACAATTGCAGCATGCCGTGAATGTATCAGAGAATCAGGTAACATGTCCCATACAAGTCTATGGGTGAATGTGAATCTAGTGAATGTCATCCGAGTACAGTGCGATTACTGAGATCGCCGGCAATGGAGAAGATGGAGAAATTACTTGCTGCGTCCTTGCACCTGAGCGGCGATTCTCTTATGCGAGACACTCAGATCACAGCGCACTGACACTCGGCTCCCGCTTGCAGCACAGTTTGAGCCGAGGGTCATTTGCGTATAGTACCCGATCCTCTCACACGACTGACACTCGCCAGTGTGAGCGCACCATCACCAGAATGCCTCTATAGGTTACTAAAGAGATGAGACCTGGGCACACTGCGGCTTGCGCACCACATCTAGCGCTTTGGCTGTTATTGCCAGCTCTCTGACCTGGACACACAAAGGGCTTGAAATGTCACACAAAGGCCACATCACGTAGCTGCTCTTTCTCCCCTCACTCCCCCCATGGTGTCTTGATTTCACTGCATACAGCATTGTTCCATCTTCCACCATTCTGCCTGTGAGACTAAAGGTACCTTCACACTCAGTGACGCTGCGGCGATACCGACAACGATGTCGATCGCTGCAGCGTCGCTGTTTGGTCGCTGTAGAGCTGTCACACAGACAGCTCTCCAGCGACCAACGATCCCGAGGTCCCCGGGTAACCAGGGTAAACATCGGGTAACTAAGCGCAGGGCCGCGCTTAGTAACCCGATGTTTACCCTGGTTACCAGCGTAAAAGTAAAAAAAACAAACACTACATACTTACCTACCGCTGTCTGTCCCCGGCGCTCTGCTTCTCTGCACTCCTCCTGCACTGACTGAGCACAGCGGCCGGAAAGCAGAGCGGTGATGTCACCGCTGTACTTTCCGGCTGACCAACGCTCACAGCCAGTGCAGGAGGAGTGCAGAGTGAGTATGTAATATTCACCTGTCCGCGCTCCAGCCGCCGGGCATCGCTCCATCTTCCCGGCGTCTCTGCGCTCTGACTGTTCAGGTCAGAGGGCGCGATGACGCATATAGTGTGCGCGGCGCCCTCTGCCTGATCAGTCAGAGCGGAGACGCCTGGACGAGACGCCGGAACGAGACGCCGGGAGCTGCAAGCAAGAAAGGTGAGTATGTGTTTTTTTTTTGTTTTTTTTTACTGCAGCAGCGACAATGGCAGAGCTTTCAATGGGGCAATATGAACGGTGCAAGAGCACTATATGGGGCAGAGCTTTCTATGGGGCAATATGAACGGTGCAAGAGCACTATATGGGGCACAGCTATAGGGCAATAATGAACGGTGCAGAGCTATTGGGCAATAATGAACGGTGCAGAGCACTATATGGGGCAGAGCTATAGGGCAATAATGAACGGCGCAGAGCACTATATGGCACAGCTATGGGGAAATAATGATCTATTTTTATTATTGAAATTCACCGGTAGCTGCTGCATTTCCACCTTAGGCTTATACTCGAGTCAATAAGTTGGCAAAATTAGGGGGGTCTGCTTATACTCGAGTATATACGGATAGAATATATATATATATACACATACATATATATATACACATACATATATATATACACATACATATATATATACACATACATATATATATACACATACATATATATATACACATACATATATATATACACATACATATATATATACACATACATATATATATATATATATACACATACATACACATATATAAGATTCTATATATATATATATATATATATATATATATATATATATATATATATATATATATATATATATATATATATATACACACATACATACATAGTTACATAGTTACATAGTTACATAGTTATTAAGGTTGAAGGAAGACTATATGTCCATCTAGTTCAACCCATAGCCTAACCTAACATGCCCTAACATGTTGATCCAGAGGAAGGCAAAAAAACCCCATGTGCAAAGAGTAAGCTCCACATTGGGGAAAAAAATTCCTTCCCGACTCCACATACGGCAATCAGACTAGTTCCCTGGATCAACGCCCTATCAAGGAATCTAGTGTATATACCCTGTAACATTATACTTTTCCAGAAAGGTATCCAGTCCCCTCTTAAATTTAAGTAACGAATCACTCATTACAACATCACATGGCAGAGAGTTCCATAGTCTCACTGCTCTTACAGTAAAGAATCCATGTCTGTTATTATGCTTAAACCTTTTTTCCTCCAACCGCAGAGGATGCCCCCTTGTCCCTGTTTCAGGTCTATGATTAAAAAGATCATCAGAAAGGTCTTTGTACTGTCCCCTCATATATTTATACATTAAAATGAGATCACCCCTTAGTCTTCGTTTTTCCAAACTAAATAGCCCCAGGTGTAATAACCTATCTTGGTATTGCAGACCCCCCAGTCCTCTAATAACCTTGGTCGCTCTTCTCTGCACCCGCTCCAGTTCAGCTATGTCTTTCTTATACACCGGAGACCAGAACTGTGCACAGTATTCTAAGTGTGGTCGAACTAGTGACTTGTATAGAGGTAAAATTATATTCTCCTCATGAGCATCTATGCCTCTTTTAATGCATCCCATTATTTTATTTGCCTTTGTAGCAGCTGCCTGACACTGGCCACTGAATTTAAGTTTGTCATCCACCCATACACCCAGGTCTTTTTCATTGACGGTTTTGCCCAGAGTTTTAGAATTAAGCACATAATTATACATCTTATTACTTCTACCCAAGTGCATGACCTTACATTTATCCCCATTAAAGCTCATTTGCCATTTATCAGCCCAAGCTTCTAGTTTACATAAATCATCCTGTAGTATAAAATTGTCCTCCTCTGTATTGATTACCCTGCAGAGTTTAGTGTCATCTGCAAATATTGAAATTCTACTCTGAATGCCCCCTACAAGGTCATTAATAAATATGTTAAAAAGAAGAGGGCCCAATACTGACCCCTGTGGTACCCCACTGCTAACCGCTACCCAGTCCGAGTGTGCTCCATTAATAACCACCCTTTGTTTCCTATCCCTGAGCCAGCTCTCAACCCACTTGCACATATTTTCCCCTATCCCCATTATTCTCATTTTATGTATCAACCTTTTGTGTGGCACCGTATCAAAAGCTTTTGAAAAGTCCATATACACTACATCCACTGTGTTCCCTTGGTCCAATCCGGAACTTACCTCTTCATAGAAACTGATCAAATTAGTCTGACATGAACGGTCCCTAGTAAACCCGTGCTGATACTGGGTCATGAGGTTATTCCTCTTCAGATACTCCAGTATAGCGTCCCTTAGAATGCCCTCCAGGATTTTACCCACAGTAGAGGTTAAGCTTACTGGCCTATAGTTTCCGAGTTCAGTTTTTGTTCCCTTTTTGAATATTGGCACCACATTTGCTATACGCCAGTCCTGTGGCACAAACCCTGTTATTATGGAGTCTTTAAAGATTAAAAATAATGGTCTATCAATGACTGTACTTAATTCCTGCAGTACTCGAGGGTGTATCCCATCCGGGCCCGGAGATTTGTCAATTCTAGTGATTTTTAGACGCCGCCGCACTTCCTGCTGGGTTAAGCAGGTGACATTTAATTGGGAATTTTTATCACTAGACATTTTGTCTGCCATGGGATTTTCTTGTGTAAATACTGATGAAAAAAAGTCATTTAGCATATTGGCTTTTTCCTCATCCTCATCCACCATCTCACCCAGACTATTTTTAAGGGGGCCAACACTATCATTTTTTAGTTTCTTACTATTTATGTAGTTAAAGAATATTTTAGGATTATTTTTACTCTCTCTGGCAATGAGTCTCTCTGTCTCAATCTTTGCTGCCTTGATTTGCTTTTTACAGAATTTATTTAATTTTCTGTATTTATTTAATGCCTCCTCGCTACCTACTTCCTTTAATTCTCTAAATGCTTTCTTTTTGTCCCTTATTGCGCCCCTTACAGCTCTATTTAGCCATATTGGTTTCCTCCTATTTCTAATATGTTTATTCCCATACGGTATATACTGTGCACAGGTCCTATCCAGGATGCTAATAAACGTCTCCCATTTTGTCTGTGTATTTTTGTGTCTCAGGATATCGTCCCAGTTAATTGCACCAAGATCCTCTCTCATCCGTTTGAAATTTGCCCTCCTGAAGTTTAGTGTCCTTGTAACCCCTCTACTACACATCTTTTTAAAGGATACATGAAAACTTATTATTTTGTGATCGCTATTTCCCAAGTAACCCCCAACCCTTATATTTGATATGCGGTCTGGCCTGTTGGTTAATATTAGGTCTAGCAGTGCCCCCCTTCTTGTTGGGTCCTGAACCAGTTGTGAAAGGTAATTGTCTCTCATAATTGTCAAAAACCGATTACCTTTGCTGGAACTGCAGGTTTCTGTTCCCCAATCTATTTCAGGGTAGTTGAAGTCCCCCATAATAATGACTTCTCCTTGAGTCGCAGCTTCATCTATTTGCTTTACTAGGATATTCTCCATTGCTTCCATTATTTTTGGAGATTTATAACAAACCCCTATCAGTAATTTATTATTTTTTCCCCCTCCCCTTATCTCCACCCACAGGGATTCTACATTTTCATTAAATTCACCTATATTATCGCGCAGGATGGGTTTTAAGGATGATTTTACATATAGACACACCCCTCCCCCTCGCTTATCTGTACGGTCATTTCTGAACAGGCTATAGCCCTGCAAGTTAACAGCCCAGTCATGGCTCTCATCCAGCCACGTTTCAGATATCCCCACCATGTCATAAATATGCTCCAACAACATTAGTTCTAATTCGTCCATTTTGTTGGCGAGGCTTCTGGCATTAGTATACATGCACTTTATGTTCCTCTCTGTACTTCTATTTCTTAAATTATTAACTGTTCTGACCCCACCCCCCATGCCACCGCCACCCCCAACTTCCTTATTTGTGCCCAGGACTCTGTCTGCACTATCTTCCCCTCCTATAAAATGAATACCCTCCCCCCCAATTCCTAGTTTAAACACTCCTCCAACCTTCTAGCCATTTTCTCCCCCAGCACAGCTGCACCCTCCCCATTGAGGTGCAGCCCGTCCCTAGCGTAGAGCCTGTAGCCAACTGAGAAGTCGGCCCAGTTCTGCAGGAACCCAAACCCCTCTTTCCTACACCAATTCTTGAGCCACTTATTAACCTCCCTAATCTCCCGTTGCCTCTCTGGCGTGGCACGTGGTACCGGCAGTATTTCGGAAAATACCACGTTGGAGGTCCTTGCTTTCAGCTTGCAGCCTAATTCCCTGAAATCATCTTTAAGGACCTTCCACCTACCTCTAACTTTGTCATTAGTGCCAATGTGCACCATGACCGCTGGGTCCTCACCAGCCCCTCCCAATAATCTGTCCACCCGATCAGCGATGTGTCGGACTCGAGCGCCAGGTAGGCAGCACACCGTTCGACGATCCCTGTCTTTGTGACAGATTGCCCTATCTGTTCCCCTAATAATTGAGTCCCCCACTACCAGCACCTGTCTGGTCTGCCCTGCTCTCCTATTTCCCTCCTTACTGGAGCAGTCACTCCTCCGGCTTTCAGAGGACATGCCTGGCTGCAGCAGTGCTACCCCTGTACTGGCACCCCCCTCATCTGCCAACTTAGCAAACTTATTGGGGTGTTCCAGATCAGGACTAGCCTCCCTGGCACTCTTCCCTCTACCCCGCTTCCTAACTGTCACCCAGCTTGCTACTTCATTGTCCTGCAGCTCCATCCTACCATCCCCCCCCTCATCTGTCCCATTGAGCGTCTGCTCCGTGAGCAGAAGACTCCTCTCCATGTTGTCTATGGATCTCAGTGTTGCCAGCTGCACATTTAGAGTCAAAATCTGGGTTTCCAAATGCACAACGTGCTCACATCTCGCACAGCAGTATGCACCCTCGATCGGCTGCTCAAGGACTGCATACATGTGGCAAGATGTGCACTGGATGGCATTAACAATCGTGGAGCACATTTCCTAATGGGGATTGCACCAGACAGAACAGTTCAATAAAAAAAAAAAAATAAATACAAAGTATTGATAAAAATCAGACAGCAATTCAGTAATTCCTCCCCTGAAAACTCCCTGACTCCAAAGTCACTGAATCACAAGTCACACTTACCGGCGTCCACACTTACGCTCTGGTCACACTCAGCTCGCTCACACTCGCTCTGCTGAAGATTTATAGAGATTTTTTTTTTTTTTTTTTTTTTTTTTCCTAGTTCCCCTCAACAGCAATCAACTTTGCTGTTCAAATGCACTTTCAAAAAGGACTTGAGCCCCAAACAGCTGCCCCTTATAAACCCTTAACTATGAGCCCCCACCCTAAGTTAACCCTTATGAATATAGCTACCCCCAATTCAGCAGCTCACACCAATTCACACAGGTATTTGTTAAAGGCTTTCCAAATACCTCTTCACTGAATCACAAGTCACACTTACCGCCGTCCACACTTACGCTCTGGTCACACTCAGCTCGCTCACACTCGCTCTGCTGAAGATTTATAGAGATTTTTTTTTTTTTTTTCCTAGTTCCCCTCAACAGCAATCAACTTTGCTGTTCAAATGCACTTTCAAAAAAAAAAAAAAAAAAAAAAAAAAAAAAAAAAAAAAAAAAAAAAAAAAGCACAAAATGTACATATATACATACACACACACACATATATATATATATACAGAGAGAGAGAGAGAGAGAGAGAGAGAGAGAGAGAGATCTATCACTATCTATCATCACAAATGGACAGAAGCCATATCGAACAAATTTTACCACTATTAGGAAGTTATAGGTCAACAAAACACCAAGGGGGTGTGTGTATATCATATTATAATATATACATATATATATACAATATATGTACAGTGTGTGTGTGTGTGTGTGTGTGTGTGTGTGTGTGTGTGTGTGTGTGTGTGTGTGTGTGTGTGTGTGTGTGTGTGTGTGTGTGTGTGTGCGCGCGCATTTTTTTTTTTTTTCTTAAGACTTTGGGTAAAACCCAACCAGGTCCAATACTTTGTGTTAAACAAGATCGAAGACAGAACTTCTAAACATAGTGTTTTGTTTGGGAGCCTCCCATGGGCATTTTTAAAAAACGGATCCGTCATAATCAGTTGTAAAACAGATAAAAAAAATTTGACGAAACGGATGAAAAACTGATGCGACAAATCCTTTTTTGCCGGATCAGTCACATCAGTTTTTCAAAATTTACGACAGATCTGTCGAGCCACCAGATTGAGCCTGACAGCAAAAAACTGATGTGTGAAAGCAGCTTAAGATCCAGCTTGTCCTAAAGCATCTCCCCATGAACAAAAACAAAGAGGATGGCACGCGGACGTCCTTGTGCAGGCCGTTATTTACCATTTTAAAGTGAAAAAGTTTAGTTCAATACTTGAAAAACTGATGCAACCAGAAAAAAAGCAAGGGTTATTTTAAATGGATGACCTTTTTGGTGACATCTCCCAAAGCCTGCATCTTGTGACACCTGACAACTTCTGCTAAGCTTGCTTATCTGAGATGACACATTCCCCGTCAGGCTTCAGTCTCCTCTCCGAGCTCACAATTATAGAAGCGCTAACAGAGCAGTACAGGTTCTGCCTCCAACATGGCTGCGCTGCAATACGCGCACAGTGACAGCGTTCCCGGACTGCAAATACCTCTGCATATTTTGTGCTTTTGCACTGTATGTCTATTACCCTGTAGGCCCTACAGAATCTACAACTAGTGTTTGAAAAAGACTCTTCAAAGAGTTGAAACGTCATGCTTCTGGATTCTGTGCCCTCTACGTTATATATGGTGTCACTATTTTACTTATTAAATATCCACTAGCACCACAGAGTGCAGCTGTTTGACTTTTCATCCAATATGACTGCAGGCATTAAAAACAAAACACAGTAATCACAAGGGGTTGTCCACTTTCAGAAAATCTTCCTCTCAAGGTACAGTTTGCTATAAAATAATCTGAACTTACGTTTATTCTGCCCCACCACCCAGTAGAAACATGAGAGAGAAAAAAATGTTCTATAGAAACAATAGCCCGAGTCCCAATGATCACAGACATTTCATTGATCAGTTTCTGCTCCAAATCTTTTCATTTTTTAATTGCTTTAAAAAGAGGTTGTTTCTTTTAGAAACTATTGGCTCACACAACCTCCTCTTCCCTACCCCTGCTTTACTCCCCATCCCCAGGTCCATTGCCTAGTGACACACACACAAATAATAGCAGTGCAGATAAACATAATATGCAGTGCCAGGCAGCAGCTGCCAAGGCAAACAGGATCATGGGGTGCATTAAAAGAGGTCTGGATACACATGATGAGAGTATTATACTGCCTCTGTACAAATCCCTAGTTAGACCGCACATGGAGTACTGTGTCCAGTTTTGGGCACCGGTGCTCAGGAAGGATATAATGGAACTAGAGAGAGTACAAAGGAGGGCAACAAAATTAATAAAGGGGATGGGAGAACTACAATACCCAGATAGATTAGCGAAATTAGGATTATTTAGTCTAGAAAAAAGACGACTGAGGGGCGATCTAATAACCATGTATAAGTATATAAGGGGACAATACAAATATCTCGCTGAGGATCTGTTTATACCAAGGAAGGTGACGGGCACAAGGGGGCATTCTTTGCGTCTGGAGGAGAGAAGGTTTTTCCACCAACATAGAAGAGGATTCTTTACTGTTAGGGCAGTGAGAATCTGGAATTGCTTGCCTGAGGAGGTGGTGATGGCGAACTCAGTCGAGGGGTTCAAGAGAGGCCTGGATGTCTTCCTGGAGCAGAACAATATTGTATCATACAATTATTAGGTTCTGTAGAAGGACGTAGATCTGGGGATTTATTATGATGGAATATAGGCTGAACTGGATGGACAAATGTCTTTTTTCGGCCTTACTAACTATGTTACTATGTTACTATGTTACTAATATCTCAATTATACAAACACTAGTTACGTATTCGGATTTACAGCTGAAATCCGTACACCAGTCTGTATAGTTAAGAATCAAGCTGCTGCCCATAGAAGTTTACAGATGGGGCAGAGGCTGCAGCTTCGAGCGTTGCCTAAATATGTGCGTTTCACAGAGAGTAGGTTCTCCTCCCCAGTGTAAGGCAAACGTCATCGGCGGTCAGTCATCACCCAGGGAAAATGACAGCTGGACTGAATGTGCAAAGGGGTAATTGCTTCATTCCTTGTACACACAGCCGGCGTATTCTGAATTTATGACTATGCTTCAAATGTATTTCTAACAGAGGCCTGAGTGGGGCCGTCCCAGAAGCTCCATTCCCCGTCTTGGCTTTGGCACGCCATCAGCTCTGTGAATGGGGCTGGCTGGCTCATTTCTACAGCTAAGGCTTCTTTCACACTAGCGTCGGAATCTCCCCGTCGCAATGCGTCGGGGAGAGATTCCGACGCTAGCGTTTGCTGCATTGCACAATGGAGGCAGCGGATGCATTTTTCCGGCTCATCCGCTGCCCCATTGTAAGGTGCGGGGAGGTGGGGGCGGAGTTCCGGCCGCGCATGCGCGGTCGGAAAAAGCGGTCCGTCGGGAGAAAAAAACGTTACATGTAGGGTTTTTTTTTCCCGATTGGCCGCCAAAGCACGACGCATTCGTCGCAAGACGGATGCGAAGTGTGCAAATGCGTCGTCAATAGAAGTGTATGGGGAAAAAACGAATCCTGCAAGCACTTTTGCAGGATGCGTTTTTTCTGCAAAACGACGCATTGTGACGGATTTAAAAAAACGCTAGTGTGAAAGTACCCTAAGCCACCCCAATTCTTGTGCTATGACTCAGTCGTTACAGATATGGGCTGGCATGGCTATAATGCCAAGCCACACACACCAAACACTCCACTGCCAAGCATATAAACTAGAAGTGAAGCTGCTGGAAACTCAAAAAAATGTTGAAGTAAAGCATACATTATTATTATGAATTCATGTGGGTTATTGTTCCAATGGACAACCACAAAGTTCATCATTGCAGACATAGCTAGTGCTTATCTTCTCTTTTATACTAACCTTTATAGCATGCCAATGTCAGTGCACTTTCTTTAAATTCATTTGAATGAGTATTAATGCCAGCTCCATTATCCAGCAAAATCTTTGCCACCTCAACATGACCAGCACTGGCAGCTTCCATTAATGCGGTGTGGCCATTTTCATTATGATCCTCTATATTGGCACCTTCTTCCAACAAAACTTCAACTACGTCCACAAACCCTCCAGCACACGCATAGGTTAACGCTGTATTTCCTAGAAAGAAAAGAATTGTGGCGATCGGTTATAGTGATTGACATTTACCAAGAGCCAGAGCCCCGAGTTACCCACCAGTTGAGGAGCGAGCATTGACATCGGCAGAATGCAGGAGGAGAACCTTCACAATATCCACAAATCCGCCACTAGCTGCCGCCATTAAAGGAGTGATGTCATTTTTATTGCCTCGGTCTTCAACATTCGCATGCATTGCTAGTAAAACCTGGAAAACATTTCAAATTATAATCTTACTGTTGGAAGATTGTACCAGCACAACAAACAAGTCTTCTATTCTGTGGCTTGTACTTCGCTGCCCCAATACAGAGTCTCAGAATAACGGACCCCTGCAGTACCTGCCACTGCTCTGCAGCGCTCTGCACAGGCTTACTCAGGCTTACTCAGGGTCAGTGAGAGGTTGGTCCCCCATACCATCTAATCCACTCCACATTAAAAAAAAAAAAAAAAACAAGAGTTGCAATTTACATGCGGTTAACCCTTTCCCATAGTCAGTTTGCACATTTGCACTCATTGTTTCCTCCCTCCCCTCTTTTTTAGCACTGTATATTCAGGGATGGAGAAGGCCCTGACGTAATGACCGGTCTTGTGCCTTCCCTCGGGTGACTCCGCCTGTCTGACAACCAGATCCGTGCTTCCGTAGCTACACAGATTGGAAGCAGTTATTCGATTTTATTAAACCAGACTTCTGCAGACACGGCAAAAATAAATAAATAAGCATTTATAAAGTTAAGGAGCAATTCAAGCATCCGTAAATCCCCTAAAGGAACCTGAACCTTCTTGTGTGTATAAGGTATTGCAGTGTAGAGTGTAAACTAAACTCCTTTGAAGGCCAGCCTGGGTAGAAAGAGGGTGGAGAAGGGTGCCATCATTAGTCACCCTGGCTGCACAGCAAACCTGCAGTTTCATCATCGGTAAGGGGGTGTGGGATGGTGAGAAGAGACAAATTGGTGGTCCACCAGCATTGTGCCACTTAACTGCGGCTGTTAGTCAGATGCTGGATGACTCTGCTCCATACACCTGAACCAGAGAAGTAATGCTGATATTGTGAAGGCCGGTAACAGGTACTTATAGGATGGAGCCACCAGTTGCTCAAAGTGCATAGCATTGTGCCGATCCATCTGATAAGTGGGACACGGAAAGTCGAGCATGATCAGTCCATCCTCAGACTGTTCTCTGTTCACTGCAACAAACGTTTATCTTGCATACATTTCGATGCCCAAAGACTAAGACTAAACTTGTGAACTCAGTCCAAATTAGACCAAGGACACTCGAGGACTAATATATTTCTGTCCATGGAGAGGTGTGAGGGCTCATTTTTTGCATCTAACACCTGATGCTTTTATTGATACTATTTTGGGGTAAATAAGACTCTCTAACCCCTCTACCCAAAGCCCGTTTTCACCATCATGACGAGACTAATTTTTTCAAATCTGACCAGGGCCACTTTATGTGGTGGTAACTCTGGAACGCTTCAAAAGATCCCCCGGATTCTGAGAATGTTTTCTAGCGACATATTGCACTTCATGATAGTGGTCACATTTCTTTGATATGACTTAGTTATTTATTTTTTTATGCTTTCACAAGGTAAACAGAAAAGATGGACCCCAAAATTTGTTGTGTCATTTCTCCTGAGCACACAGATAGCCCATACGAGGAGGAAACCACTATTTGGGCGCACAGCAGAGCTCAGAAGGGAATTCGTGCCATGTTGACTTTTTGAATGCAAAATTTGCTGGAATAATTAGCGGGCACAATCTCTCGTTTGATGTGCCTAAAATGTGGACACAAGTAACACCATTTTGGAAAGTAGAACTCTTAGAGAACTTATTTAGATGAGTGGTGAGAACCTTTAACCCAAGGTGCTTTACAGAAGTGTATTATGTTGAAACATGAAAAAAAAAAAAATATGTTCATGCTTTTCCCACAAAGGTTTTTTTTTTTTTTTTTTTTTAAAGGAGAAAATGGACCCCAAAATTTGTTGAGCAATTTTTCATGAGTACACAGATCCCCCATATGTGGTCGATAACTACTTTTGAGGCACAGTGCAACGCTCAGAAGGGAAGCAGCGCCATACTGAAGTTCAGATTTAGCAGGACTGGTTTGGAGGAGCCATGTTACATTGGTAGAGCCCCTGAGGTGCAAGACCAGCAAAACCCTAATAAGTGACCCCAATTTACAAACTACACCTCTTAATGAATTACCGTATATACTCGAGTATAAGCTGAGATTTTTAGCCCATTTTTTTTTGGCTGAAAGTGCTCCCCTCGGCTTATACTCGAGTTATTGTCCCAGGGGGTCGGCAGAGGAGCGACAGCTGTCACATCATACTCACCCCCACCTGACTCGTCTCTGCACGTCCCTGCTTCTCAGATGGTCTCTGGCATCGGCAGCTCGTTACGGTGTTCAGTGGTCACGTGGTACCGCTCATTAAAGTAATGACT